>NC_064648.1:25753362-26006534 GCF_023864345.2 Schistocerca serialis cubense
TTTCTGTGTTTGATCGTCATTTTGATGGTCCAAGGGATACAGCAAACCTGAAGTGAAGCATCGAAAACTAAAACTGGACTCACAGGAGAGATTCAAATCATAGATAGTTAGACTGTCAGTCCTCTTGTACTTAAGTCGGCACTGTGCCTTTTGAATTTATTTCCGCTGCAATTTCTGTGTTTCATCGTCAAGAAGAAGGTCCAAGGGATACAGTAAAGGTCCAAGGGATACAGTAAACCTGCAGTGAAGCATCGGAATAAAAAACTGGACTCACAGGAGAGGTTCAAATCACAGAAAGTGAGAGTGTCATTCCTATTTTATTTAAGTCGGAATTGTGCCTTTTGTATTAAATTCGGATGCAATTTCTGTGTTTCATCGTCAATAACAAGATCCAAGGGATACAGTAAACCTGAAGTGAAGCATCGGAATCTAAAACTGGACTCACAGGAGGGGTTCAAATCATAGAAAGAGAGAGTGTCAGTCCTCTTTTACTTAAGTCGGCATTGTGCCTATTGTATTAAATTCGGATGCAATTTCTGTGTTTCATCGTCAATAAGAAGGTCCAATGGATACAGTAAACCTGATGTGAAGCATTGGAATCCAAAACTGGACTCACAGGAGAGGTTCAAATCATAGAAAGAGAGAGTGTCAGTTCTCTTGTACTTAAGTCGGCATTGTGCCTTTTGTAATAATTTCGGATGCAATTTCTGTATTTCATCGTCAATATGTAAGTACAAGGGATACAGTAAACCTGAAGTGAAGCATCGGAATCTAAAACTGGACTCACAGGAGAGGTTCAAATCGTAGAAAGTGAGAGTGTCCGTCCCCTTGTACTTAAATCGGCATTGTGCCTTTTGTAATAAATTCGGATGCAATTTCTGTGTTTCATCGTCAATAAGAAGGTGCAAGGTATACAGTAAACCTGAAGTGAAGCATCGGAATCTAAAACTGAACTCACAGGATAGGTTCAAATCGTAGAAAGAGAGAGAGTCAGTCCTCTTTTACTTAAGTCGGCATTGTGCCTTTTGTATTAAATTCGGATGCAATTTCTGTGTTTCATCGTCAATAAGAAGGTCCAAGGGATCCAGTAATCCTGAAGTGAAGCATCGGAATCAAAAACTGGACTCACAGGAGAGGTTCAAATCATAGAAAGAGAGAGTGTCAGTCCTCTTTTACTTAAGTCGGCATTGTGCCTTTTGTATTAAATTCCGATGCAATTTCTGTGTTTCATCGTCAATAAGAAGGTCCAAGGGATACAGTAGACCTGAAGTGAAGCATCGGAATCTAAAACTGGGCTCACAGGAGATGTACAAATCATAGAAAGAGAGAGTGTCAGTTCTCTTGTACTTAAGTCGGCACTGTGCCTTTTGTATTAATTTCGGATGCAATTTCTGTATTTCATCGTCAATAAGAAGGAGCAAGGTATACAGTAAACCCGAAGTGAAGCATTGGAATCTAAAACTGGACTCACAGGAGAGGTTCAAATCACAGAAAGTGAGAGTTTCAGTCCTTTTTTACTTAAGTCGGCATTGTGCCCTTTGTATTAAATTCGGATGCAATTTCTGTGTTTCATCGTCAATAAGAAGGTCGAAGGGATACAGTAAACCCGAAGTGAAGCATCGGAATCTAAAACTGGACTCACAGGAGAGGTTCAAATCATAGAAAATGAGTGTCCGTCCCCTTGTACTTAAATCGGCATTGTGCCTTTTGTATTAAAATCGGATGCAATATCTGTGTTTCATCGTCAAAAAGAAGGTGCAATGTATACAGTAAACCTGAAGTGAAGCATCGGAATCTAAAACTGGACTCACAGGAGAGGTTCAAAACATAGAAAGAGAGAGTGACAGTTCTCTTGTACTTAAGTCGGCATTGTGCCTTTTTTATTAATTTCGAATGCAATTTCTGTATTTCATCGTCAATAATAAGGGCCAAGGGATACAGTAAACCTGAAGTGAAGCATCGGAATCTAAAACTGGACTCACAGGAGAGGTTCAAATAATAGAAAGGGAGAGAGTCAGTCCTCTTGTACTTTAGTCGGCATTGTGCCTTTTGTATTAAATTTGGATGCAATTTCTGTGATTCGTCGTCAATAAAAAGATCCAAGGGATACAGTGAACTTGAAGTGTAGCATTGGAATCTAAAACTGGACTCACAGGAGAGGTTCAAACCATAGAATGTGACAGTGTCAGTCCTCTTGTACTTAAGTCGGCATTGTGCCTTTTATATTACATTCGGATGCAATTTCTGTGTTTCATCGTCAATAAGAAGGTCCAAGAGATACAGTAAACCTGAATGGAAGCATCAGAATCTAAAACTGGACTCACAGGAGAGGTTCAAATTATAGAAAGTGAGAATAACAGTCCTCTTGTACTTATGTCGGCATTGTGCCCTTTGTATTAAATTCAGATGCAATTTCTGTGATACATCCTCAATAAGAAGGTGCAAGGTATACAGAAAATCTGAAGTGAAGCATCGGAATCTAAAACCGGACTCACAGGAGAGGTTCAAATCATAGAAAGTGAGAGTGTCAGTAATCTCTTACTTCAGTCGGCATTGTGCCTTTTGTATTAAATTCGGATGCAATTTCTGTGTTTCATCGTCAATAAGAAGGTCCAAGGGATACAGTGAACCTGAATTGAACCATCGGAATCTAAAACTGGACTCACAGGAGAGGTTCAAATCATAGAATGTGAGAGTGTCAGTCCTCTTGTACTTAAGTCGGCATTGTGCCTTTTGTATTAAATTCGGAAGCAATTTCTGTGTTTCATCGTCAATAAGAAGGTCCAAGGGATACAGTAAACCTGAAGTGAAGCATCAGAATCCAAAACTGGACTCACAGGACAGGTTCAAATCATAGAAAGTGAGTATGTCAGTCCTCTTGTACTTATGTCGGCATTGTGCCCTTTGTATTAAATTCTGATGCAATTTCTGTGTTTCATCGTCAATAAGAAGGTGCAAGGTATACAGTAAACCTGAAGTGAAGCATCGGAATCCTCACCTGGACTCACAGAAGAGGTTCAAATCAAAGAAAGTTAGAGTGTCAGTCCTCTTGTATTTAAGTCGGCATTGTGCCTTTTGAATTTAATTCCGGTGCAATTTCTGTGTTTCATCGTCAATAAGAAGGGCCAAGGGATGCAGTAAACCTGAAGTGAAGAATCGGAATCTAAAACTGGACTCACAGGAGAGGTTCAAATCAAAGAGTGCCAGTCCTCTTGTACTTAAGTCGGCATTGTGCGTTTTGTATTAAATTCTGATGCAAACTCTGTGTTTCATCGTCAATATGAACGTCCAAGGGATACAGTAAACCTGAAGTGAAGCATCGGAATCTAAAAGTGGACTCACAGGAGAGGTTCAAATCATAGAAAGTGAGTGTCAGTCCTCTTTTACTTAAGTCGGCATTGTGCCTTTTGTATTAAATTCCAATGCGATTTCAGTGTTTCATCGTCAATAAGAATGTACAAGGTATACAGTAAACCAGAAGTGAAGCATCGGATTCTAAAACTGGACTCGCAGGAGAGGTCAAATCATTGAAAGAGAGAGTCTCAGTCCTCTTTTACTTAAGTCGGCATTGTGCCTTTTGTATTAAATTCGGATACAATTTCTGTCTTTCATCCTCAATAAGAAGGTGCAAGGTATACAGTAAACATGAAGTGAAGCATCGGAATCTAAGGCTCGACTCACAGGAGAGGTTCAAATCATAGAAAGTGAGAGTGTCAGTCCTTTTGTACTTAAGTCGGCATTGTGCCTTTTGTATTAAATTCAGATGCAATTTATGTGTTTGATCGTCATTTTGATGGTCCAAGGGATACAGCAAACCTGAAGTGAAGCATCGAAAACTAAAACTGGACTCACAGGAGAGATTCAAATCATAGATAGTTAGACTGTCAGTCCTCTTGTACTTAAGTCGGCACTGTGCCTTTTGAATTTATTTCCGCTGCAATTTCTGTGTTTCATCGTCAAGAAGAAGGTCCAAGGGATACAGTAAAGGTCCAAGGGATACAGTAAACCTGCAGTGAAGCATCGGAATCTAAAACTGGACTCACAGGAGAGGTTCAAATCACAGAAAGTGAGAGTGTCATTCCTATTTTATTTAAGTCGGAATTGTGCCTTTTGTATTAAATTCGGATGCAATTTCTGTGTTTCATCGTCAATAACAAGATCCAAGGGATACAGTAAACCTGAAGTGAAGCATCGGAATCTAAAACTGAACTCACAGGATAGGTTCAAATCGTAGAAAGAGAGAGAGTCAGTCCTCTTTTACTTAAGTCGGCATTGTGCCTTTTGTATTAAATTCGGATGCAATTTCTGTGTTTCATCGTCAATAAGAAGGTCCAAGGGATCCAGTAATCCTGAAGTGAAGCATCGGAATCAAAAACTGGACTCACAGGAGAGGTTCAAATCATAGAAAGAGAGAGTGTCAGTCCTCTTTTACTTAAGTCGGCATTGTGCCTTTTGTATTAAATTCCGATGCAATTTCTGTGTTTCATCGTCAATAAGAAGGTCCAAGGGATACAGTAGACCTGAAGTGAAGCATCGGAATCTAAAACTGGGCTCACAGGAGATGTACAAATCATAGAAAGAGAGAGTGTCAGTTCTCTTGTACTTAAGTCGGCACTGTGCCTTTTGTATTAATTTCGGATGCAATTTCTGTATTTCATCGTCAATAAGAAGGAGCAAGGTATACAGTAAACCCGAAGTGAAGCATTGGAATCTAAAACTGGACTCACAGGAGAGGTTCAAATCACAGAAAGTGAGAGTTTCAGTCCTCTTTTACTTAAGTCGGCATTGTGCCTTTTGTATTAAATTCGGATGCAATTTCTGTGTTTCATCGTCAATAAGAAGGTCCAAGGGATCCAGTAATCCTGAAGTGAAGCGTCGGAATCAAAAACTGGACTCACAGGAGAGGTTCAAATCATAGAAAGAGAGAGTGTCAGTCCTCTTTTACTTAAGTCGGCATTGTGCCTTTTGTATTAAATTCCGATGCAATTTCTGTGTTTCATCGTCAATAAGAAGGTCCAAGGGATACAGTAAACCTGAAGTGAAGCATCGGAATCTAAAACTGGGCTCACAGGAGATGTACAAATCATAGAAAGAGGGAGTGTCAGTTCTCTTGTACTTAAGTCGGCACTGTGCCTTTTGTATTAATTTCGGATGCAATTTCTGTATTTCATCGTCAATAAGAAGGTCCAAGGGATACAGTAAACCTGAAGTGAAGCATCGGAATCTAAAACTGGACTCACAGGAGAGGTTCAAATCATAGAAAATGAGTGTCCGTCCCCTTGTACTTAAATCGGCATTGTGCCTTTTGTATTAAATTCGGATGCAATTTCTGTGTTTCATCGTCAATAAGAAGGTGCAAGGTATAGAGTTAACCTGAAGTGAAGCATCGGAATCTAAAACTGGACTCACAGGAGAGGTTCAAATCATAGAAAGAGAGAGTGTCAGTTCTCTTGTACTTAAGTCGGCATTGTGCCTTTTGTATTAATTTCGGATGCAATTTCTTTATTTCATCGTCAATAATAAGGGCCAAGGGATACAGTAAACCTGAAGTGAAGCATTGGAATCTAAAACTGGACTCACAGGAGAGGTTCAAATAATAGAAAATGAGAGAGTCAGTCCTCTTGTACTTTAGTCGGCATTGTGCCTTTTGTATTAAATTTGGATGCAATTTCTGTGATTCATCGTCAATAAGAAGGTCCAAGGGATACAGTGAACTTGAAGTGTAGCATTGGAATCTAAAACTGGACTCACAGGAGAAGTCCAAATCATAGAATGTGAGAGTGTCAGTCCTCTTGTACTTAAGTCGGCATTGTGCCTTTTATATTAAATTCGGATGCAATTTCTGTGTTTCATCGTCAATAAGAAGGTCCAAGGGATACAGTAAACCTGAATGGAAGCATCAGAATCTAAAAATGGACTCACAGGAGAGGTTCAAATTATAGAAAGTGAGAATGTCAGTATTCTTGTACTTATGTCGGCATTGTGCCCTTTGTATTAAATTCGGATGCAATTTCTGTGTTTCATCCTCAATAAGAAGGTGCAAGGTATACAGAAAATCTGAAGTGAAGCATCGGAATCTAAAACCGGACTCACAGGAGAGGTTCAAATCATAGATAGTTAGAGTGTCAGTCCTCTTGTACTTAAGTCGGCACTTTGCCTTTTGAATTTAATTCCGATGCAATTTCTGAGTTTCATCGTCAATAAGAAGGTGCAAGGTATACAGTAGACTTGAAGTGAAGCATCGGAATCTAAAACTGGACTCACAGGAGAGGTTCAAATCATAGAAAGTGAGAGTGTCAGTCCTCTCTTACTTAAGTCGGCATTGTGCCTTTTGTATTAAATTCGGATGCAATTTCTGTGTTTCATCGTCAATAAGAAGGTTCAAGGGATACAGTGAACCTGAAGTGAAGCATCGGAATCTAAAACTGGACTCACAGGAGAGGTTCAAATTTTAGAAAGTGAGAGTGTCAGTCCTCTTGTACTTAATTCGGCATTGTGCCTTTTGTATTATATTCGTATGCAATTTCTGTATTTCATCGTCAATAAGAAGATCCAAGGGATACAGTAAACCTGAAGTGAAGCATCGGAATCTAAAACTGGACTCACAGGAGAGGTTCAAATCAAAGAGTGCCAGTCCTCTTGTACTTAAGTCGGCATTGTGCATTTTTTATTAAATTCTGATGCAAACTCTGTGTTTCATCGTCAATATGAAGGTCCAAGGGATACAGTAAACCTGAAGTGAAGCATCGGAATCTAAAAGTTGACTCACAGGAGAGGTTCAAATCATAGAAAGTGAGAGTGTCAGTCCTCTTTTACTTAAGTCGGCATTGTGCCTTTTGTATTAAATTCCGATGCGATTTCAGTGTTTCATCGTCAATAAGAAGGTACAAGGTATACAGTAAACCAGAAGTGAAGCATCGGAATCTAAAACTGGACTCACAGGAGAGGTTCAAATCATAGTAAGAGAGAGTGTCAGTCCTCTTTTACTTAAGCCTACATTGTGCATTTTGTATTAAGTTCCGTTGCAATTTCTGTGTTTCATCGTCAGTAAAAAGGTCCAAGGTATACACTAAACCTGAAGTGAAGCATCGGAATCTAAAACTGGACTCGCAGGAGAGGTCAAATCATTGAAAGAGAGAGTCTCAGTCCTCTTTTACTTAAGTCGGCATTGTGCCTTTTGTATTAAATTCGGATACAATTTCTGTCTTTCATCCCCAATAACAAGGTGCAAGGTATACAGTAAACATGAAGTGAAGCATTGGAATCAAAGGCTGGACTCACAGGAGAGGTTCAAATCATAGAAAGTGAGAGTGTCAGTCCTTTTGTACTTAAGTCGGCATTGTGCCTTTTGTATTAATTTCAGATGCAATTTCTGTGTTTGATCGTCATTTTGATGGTCCAAGGGATACAGCAAACCTGAAGTGAAGCATCGAAAACTAAAACTGGACTCACAGGAGAGGTTCAAATCATAGATAGTTAGACTGTCAGTCCTCTTGTACTTAAGTCGGCACTGTGCCTTTTGAATTTATTTCCGATGCAATTTCTGTGTTTCATCGTCAAGAAGAAGGTCCAAGGGATACAGTAAAGGTCCAAGGGATACAGTAAACCTGCAGTGAAGCATCGGAATCTAAAACTGGACTCACAGGAGAGGTTCAAATCACAGAAAGTGAGAGTGTCATTCGTATTTTACTTAAGTCGGAATTGTGCCTTTTGTATTAAATTCGGATGCAATTTCTGTGTTTCATCGTCAATAACAAGATCCAAGGAATACAGTAAACCTGAAGTGAAGCATCGGAATCAAAAACTGGACTCACAGGAGGGGTTCAAATCATAGAAAGAGAGAGTGTCAGTCCTCTTTTACTTAAGTCGGCATTGTGCCTTTTGTATTAAATTCGGATGCAATTTCTGTGCTTCATCGTCAATAAGAAGGTCCAAGGGATACAGTAAACCTGATTTGAAGCATTGGAATCCAAAACTGGACTCACAGGAGAGGTTCAAATCATAGAAAGAGAGAGTGTCAGTTCTCTTGTACTTAAGTCGGCATTGTGCCTTTTGTAATAATTTCGGATGCAATTTCTGTATTTCATCGTCAATAAGTAAGTCCAAGGGATACAGTAAACCTGAAGTGAAGCATCGGAATCTAAAACTGGACTCACAGGAGAGGTTCAAATCGTAGAAAGTGAGAGTGTCCGTCCCCTTGTACTTAAATCGGCATTGTGCCTTTTGTAATAAATTCGGATGCAATTTCTGTGTTTCATCGTCAATAAGAAGGTGCAAGGTATACAGTAAACCTGAAGTGAAGCATCGGAATCTAAAACTGAACTCACAGGAGAGGTTCAAATCGTAGAAAGAGAAAGAGTCAGTCCTCTTTTACTTAAGTCGGCATTGGGCTTTTTGTATTAAATCCGGATGCAATTTCAGTATTTCATCGTCAATAAGAAGGTTCAAGGGTTACAGTAAACCTGAAGTGAAGCATCGGAATCTAAAACTGGACTCACAGGACAGGTTCAAATCATAGAAAGTGGGAGTGTCATTCCCCTTGTACTTAAGTCGGCATTGTGCCTTTTGTATTAAATTCAGATGCAATTTCTGTGTTTCATCGTCAATTAGACGGTCCAAGGGATACAGTAATCCTGACGTGAAGCATCGGAATCTAAAACTGGACTCACAGGAGAGGTTCAAATCATAGATAGTTAGAGTGTCCGTTCTCTTGATCGTAAGTCGGCACTGTGCCTTTTGAATTTAATTCCGATGCAATTTCTGTGTTTCATCGTCAATAAGAAGCTGCATGGTATACAGTAAACGTGAAGCAAAGTATCGGAATCTAAAACTGGACTCACAGGAGAGGTTCAAATCATAGAATGTGAGAGTGTCAGTCCTCTTGTACTTAAGTCGGCATTGTGCCTTCTGTAATAAATTCGGATGCAATTTCTGTGTTTCATGGTCAATACGAAGGTCCAAGGGATACAGTAAACCTGAAGTGAGGCATCAGAATCTAAAACTGGACTCACAGGAGAGGTTCAAATCATAGAAAGTGAGAAAGTCAGTCCTCTTGTACTTATTTATTTATTTCGAGTCAAAAACATTACAACAATATTTACAATATATACAATATAACAAATCAGGTCAAATCATAAAAGAACAGACTAAACAGTATTAGCCCAAAATTGTGCAACGGCAGCAGCATTGTCTGAAACATCAACAAGCTCTTGTGTGGAACATGATACAGGACATCTAGGACAGTTAATTAAATGTTTGGTTGTCTGTTCTTCTCCGCAGTCACACAAGGTGGAAGATTCCTTCATGAAGCCCCATTTAAGCAGATTGTCCTTAGTTCGTCCGACGCCACTCCTGAGCCGATTTAGAGACTTCCACACTGTCCAGACTTGATTTCCACCAGGAGGAAGGGTCTCAGAAGGAGTCATCCAATCGTTAGTGTCAGATTTTGCTGTCCACTGAGATAGTCTGGCTGCTCCAGTCCGACCGGTGAGGGGTGTAGTAGTTCTCATGAAGCTCCTCCTAGATTTGAGTCTACTAATTGGTAGCTGGTATCCATGTAGCAGGTGATCGGTGTTATGATCTGCTTTATGTCTCTCAAGTTTGGCTGCGACTTCACGCCTTATGTCTGGAGGAGCAATACCTGCTAGTTTATGGAGTTTATCAATAGGTGTAGCTTTGAGGCATCCCGTTACTGTCCTGCAGGTTTCGTTCAGGGCCACATCAACCTGCTTTGCATGAGATGACTTGTACCATACAGGACATGCGTATTCAGCTGCGGAATAACACAAGGCCAAGGCTGATGTTCTTAGTAGTTTGGGATCTGCACCCCAAACGCTGCCAGTGAGCTTCCGCAGGATGTTGTTACGAGCAGCAACTTTCTGCTTGGTGTTAGTGCAGTGTTTTCTGTAGGTCAACGTTCGATCTAAGGTGACACCCAGATATTTGGGGTAGAAACAATGTTCAAGCTCTTGATCTTCCCAAAACACTGTAAGTTTTCTATAGGCCTCTCGATTGCGTAGGTGGAAAGCACAAACTTGAGTTTTAGCAGGGTTCGGTCTTAAGTTATTGACTCTGTAGTACTCAGATAGGTCCTTGAGAGCAACAGTAAGCTGGTTTTCTACTGTGTCAAAATCTCTGGCTTGTGTGACTAAGGCAAGATCATCTGCATAGATGAAACTCTTTGTAAGAGAAGGTTGAGGCTGGTCATTTGTAAATATGTTGAACAATATGGGGGAAAGGACACTACCCTGAGGCAAGCCATTCCTTTGACTTCTCCATCTACTCTTTCTTCCTTGGAACTCCACATAGAATCGCCGGTTTTCCAAAAGTGTCTGCACAGTTCTGGTGAAATTAATGTCTCTAGTGATGTAATAGACTTTGTGCAATAATTGTCGATGTTGAATGGTGTCATATGCTGCTGTGAGGTCCACGAAGACAGCCCCGGAAATGTATCCTTTCTCATATCCCTCTTCAATATGTTCAGTCAGGTTAAGGACTTGTGCTGTACAATTCTTTCCAGGTCGGAAACCTGCTTGTTGAGGTATGAGTTGTTTTTCAACAATGGGAGTGAGTCTATTTAGCAACATTCTTTCATAGATTTTATACAAATGGCAAAGGAGCGAAATCGGTCGGTAGTTCTTGGGATCAGCTGCACCCTTTCCAGGTTTTAGTAAGGGAATAACTTTAGTTTTCCTCCAGATGGCAGGGATCTGTTTCCGCTTCAGACAACCATTATAGAATTGCAGAAGCCATCTTTCCGTGATAGGACCAAAATGTTTAATTTGCTCAATCATTAGGTCGTCTAGACCAGGCGCTTTACCATTTGTGCATTTCTGAATTGCGGTTCTGAGTTCTTGTAAGATGAAGTCATTTGATATATGGTTGTTTTCACGTTCAGGATCTCTTTTGAGTTTTGTTCTATCTTTAGAACAATTGACCCTTCCATTCTGAACTAGATGATGAGCAATTTGATCTGGTGCAATGTTTGCATGGCCATGATTGTGGACAGGGTCGTTGTTCAGGCGTCGCAGCAACTGCCAGGCTTTCTGACTGCTTTTAGACATATCAAGGTTCTCGAGTAGCTCTATCCATCGTTCTTTTTTGGATTTGGCTAAGGCTGAGGATAAATTTTGGCCAGCAGTTAAGGTTTCAATGCTGTAAGGATTATCATTGAAAAGTTGGATATAGTTATGTAGATGCTTCACGGATTCTTCTGTCAAGCCAGGTATGTAGTTAACTCGACAGCCTCTGGGAGTTGAAAGTCTTGAGCATCTTTTCACGGCTTCTACAAACTCATCATAGTTGGAAACTGAGGGTTCTATGCGTGAAACTTCTGAGTCAAGGAGATCAGCAAACTTCTGCCAGTCTGCTTTCTTGAAATTGTATCGCCTTCGGAATGATGTGATTCTAGGAGTAATGGCTGCAAACACTTGGCAGCCTATGGGGCGGTGTTGAGTATTTGGTATCGGATTTAGAACAGTTTTTCTGCATTGGTGAGCTATGTTCTCGCTAACAAAAATTAAGTCGGGGTTATACCCACGTTTCCAACGCCCACTGTTAAAAGATGGTGGGAGTTTATTATCATGGACAAGATTAAGATGGTTGGTATCAGCCCAAGTCAAAACTGCTTCACCATTACTGTCGTCCTCAGCATAACCCCAAACACTGCTATGACTATTGAAATCTCCAACAATAAAGTGAGCTTGTTGATTGGTGTAGTTGTCTGTAGGTGAAAATTGGAAATCTGCTCCTGGGGGTTTGTAAATTGACGACACAATACAACCATTCAGTTCTACAGACAGTATTTCAATATTGTTGAATTCTGTAAGTGAGGTAGAGAGAACAGCTATATCGTTCCTCACAAAGATAGCACTGCCATATTGTCTATGGGGTCGCTCAACTGCCAGTTTCATCCCAAGGATTTTTGGTCTTCTCATGGTGTCATCTCGATGGGTTTCTTGTATACATAAAATATCACACCTAGGTTCCTTGGCAATATGTTGCAGGAGTTCTTCTTTGGCAACAGACAATCCTTCTATGTTGATTGATACAATCACAAGGTGAGGTCTTGATAAAGACCTTTGGTTTCCATTCATAGTGAAACCTATAATGCAATGCTTTTGGAATGCTGACGTTCAGTTCAGTACTGGAGAATCTAGTCCAGTACCTATGCAGGGGCACCACGTGCAGGAGTCAGCTTCACCCCCCTCTTATGTCGGCATTGTGCCATTTGTATTCAATTCGGATGCAATTTCTGTGATTCATCGTCAATAAGAAGGTCCAAGAGATACAGTGAACTTGAAGTGTAGCATCAGAATCTAAAACTGGACTCACAGGAGAGGTTGAAATCATAGAATGTGAGAGTGTCAGTCCTCTTGTACTTAAGTCGGCATTGTACCTTTTGTATTAAATTCGGATGCAATTTCTGTGTTTCATCGTCAATAAGAAGGTCCAAGGGATACAGTAAACCTGAATGGAAGCATCAGAATCTAAAACTGGACTCACAGGAGACGTTAAAATCATAGAAAATGAGAATGTTAGTCCTCTTGTACTTATGTCGGCATTGTGCCCTTTGTATTAAATTCGGATGCAATTTCTGTGTTTCATCGTCAATAAGAAGGTGCAAGGTATACAGAACACCTGAAGTGAAGCATCGGAATCTACACCTGGACTCACAGGAGAGGTTCAAATCATAGAAAGTGAGAGTGTCAGTTCTCTTCTACTTAAGTCGGCATTGTGCCTTTTGTATTAATTTCGGTTGAAAATATCTGTATTTCATCGTCAATAAGAAGGTCCAATGGATACAGTAAACCTGAAGTGAAGCATCGGAATCTAAAACTGGACTCACAGGAGAGGTTCAAATCATAGAAAGGGAGAGAGTCAGTCCTCTTGTACTTTAGTCGTCATTGTGCATTTTGTATTAAATTTGGATGCAATTTCTGTGATTCATCGTCAATAAGAAGGTCCAAGAGATACAGTGAACTTGAAGTGTAGCATCAGAATCTAAAACTGGACTCACAGGAGAGGTTGAAATCATAGAATGTGAGAGTGTCAGTCCTCTTGTACTTAAGTCGGCATTGTACCTTTTGTATTAAATTCGGATGCAATTTCTGTGTTTCATCGTCAATAAGAAGGTCCAAGGGATACAGTAAACCTGAATGGAAGCATCAGAATCTAAAACTGGACTCACAGGAGACGTTAAAATCATAGAAAATGAGAATGTTAGTCCTCTTGTACTTATGTCGGCATTGTGCCCTTTGTATTAAATTCGGATGCAATTTCTGTGTTTCATCGTCAATAAGAAGGTGCAAGGTATACAGAACACCTGAAGTGAAGCATCGGAATCTAAAACCGGACTCACAGGAGAGGTTCAAATCATAGATAGTTAGAGTGTCAGTCCTCTTGTACTTAAGTCGGCACTGTGCCTTTTGAATTTAATTCCGATGCAATTTCTGAGTTTAATTGTCAATAAGAAGGTGCGAGGTATACAGTAGACCTGAAGTGAAGCATCGGAATCTAAAACTGGACTCACAGGAGAGTTTCAAATCATAGAAAGTGAGAGTGTCAGTCCTCTCTTACTTAAGTCGGCATTGTACCTTTTGTATTAAATTGGGATGCAATTTCTGTGTTTCATCGTCAATAAGAAGGTCCAAGGGTTACAGTGAACCTGAAGTGAAGCATCGGAATCTAAAACTGGACTCACAGGAGAGGTTCAAATCACAGAAAGTGAGAGTTTCAGTCCTCTTTTACTTAAGTCGGCATTGTGCCTTTTGTATTAAATTCGGATGCAATTTCTGTGTTTCATCGTCAATAAGAAGGTCCAAGAGATCCAGTAATCCTGAAGTGAAGCATCGGAATCAAAAACTGGACTCACAGGAGAGGTTCAAATCATAGAAAGAGAGAGTGTCAGTCCTCTTTTACTTAAGTCGGCATTGTGCCTTTTGTATTAAATTCCGATGCAATTTCTGTGTTTCATCGTCAATAAGAAGGTCCAAGGGATACAGTAAACCTGAAGTGAAGCATCGGAATCTAAAACTGGGCTCACAGGAGATGTTCAAATCATAGAATATGAGTGTCCGTCCCCTTGTAGTTAAATCGGCATTGTGCCTTTTGTATTAAATTCGGATGCAATTTCTGTGTTTCATCGTCAATAAGAAGGTGCAAGGTATACAGTAAACCTGAAGTGAAGCATCGGAATCTAAAACTGGACTCACAGGAGAGGTTCAAATCATAGAAAGAGAGAGTGTCAGTTCTATGTACTTATGTCGTCATTGTGCCTTTTGTATTAATTTCGGATGCAATTTCTGTATTTCATCGTCAATAATAAGGGCCAAGGGATATAGTAAACCTGAAGTGAAGCATCGGAATCTAAAACTGGACTCACAGGAGAGGTTCAAATAATAGAAAGGGAGAGAGTCAGTCCTCTTGTACTTTAGTCGACATTGTGCCTTTTGTATTAAATTTGGATGCCATTTCTGTGATTCATCGTCAATAAGAAGGTCCAAGGGATACAGTGAACTTGAAGTGTAGCATTGGAATCTAAAACTGGACTCACAGGAGAGGTTCAAATCATAGAATGTGAGAGTGTCAGTCCTCTTGTACTTAAGTCGGCATTGTGCCTTTTGTATTAAATTCGGATGCAATTTCTGTGTTTCATCGTCAATAAGAAGGTCCAAGGGATACAGTAAACCTGAATGGAAGCATCAGAATCTAAAACTGGACTCACAGGTGAGGTTCAAATCATAGAAAGTGAGAATGTCAGTCCTCTTGTACTTATGTCGGCATTGTGCCCTTTGTATTAAATTCGGATGCAATATCTGTGTTTCATCATCAATAAGAAGGTGCAAGGTATACAGAAACTCTGAAGTGAAGCATCGGAATGTAAAACTAGACTCATAGGAGAGGTTCAAATCATAGATAGTTAGAGTGTCAGTCCTCTTGTACTTAAGTCGGCACTGTGCCTTTTGAATTTAATTCCGATGCAATTTCTGAGTTTCATCGTCAATAAGAAGGTGCAAGGTATACAGTAGACCTGAAGTGCAGCATCGGAATTTAAAACTGGACTCACAGGAGAGGTTCAAATCATAGAAAGTGAGAGTGTCAGTCCTCTCTTACTTAAGTAGGCATTGTGCCTTTTGTATTAAATTCGGATGCAATTTCTGTGTTTCATCGTCAATAAGAAGGTCCAAGGGATACAGTGAACCTGAAGTGAAGCATCGGAATCTAAAACTGGACTCACAGGAGAGGTTCAAATCATAGAAAGTGCGAGTGTCAGTCCTCTTTTACTTAAGTCGGCATTGTGCCTTTTGTATTAAATTCCGATGCGATTTCAGTGTTTCATCGTCAATAAGAAGGTACAAGGTATACAGTAAACCAGAAGTGAAGCATCGGAATCTAAAACTGGACTCACAGGAGAGGTTCAAATCATAGTAAGAGAGAGTGTCAGTCCTCTTTTACTTAAGCCTACATTGTGCCTTTTGTATTAAGTTCCGTTGCAATTTCTGTGTTTCATCGTCTGTAAAAAGGTCCAAGGTATACACTAATCCTGAAGTGAAGCATCTGAATCTAAAACTGGACTCGCAGGAGAGGTCAAATCATTGAAAGAGAGAGTCTCAGTCCTCTTTTACTTAAGTCGGCATTGTGCCTTTTGTATTAAATTCGGATACAATTTCTGTCTTTCATCCCCAATAACAAGGTGCAAGGTATACAGTAAACATGAAGTGAAGCATTGGAATCAAAGGCTGGACTCACAGGAGAGGTTCAAATCATAGAAAGTGAGAGTGTCAGTCCTTTTGTACTTAAGTCGGCATTGTGCCTTTTGTATTAAATTCAGATGCAATTTCTGTGTTTGATCGTCATTTTGATGGTCCAAGGGATACAGCAAACCTGAAGTGAAGCATCGAAAACTAAAACTGGACTCACAGGAGAGGTTCAAATCATAGATAGTTAGACTGTCAGTCCTCTTGTACTTAAGTCGGCACTGTGCCTTTTGAATTTATTTCCGATGCAATTTCTGTGTTTCATCGTCAAGAAGAAGGTCCAAGAGATACAGTAAAGGTCCAAGGGATACAGTAAACCTGCAGTGAAGCATCGGAATCTAAAACTGGACTCACAGGAGAGGTTCAAATCACAGAAAGTGAGAGTGTCATTCGTATTTTACTTAAGTCGGAATTGTGCCTTTTGTATTAAATTCGGATGCAATTTCTGTGTTTCATCGTCAATAACAAGATCCAAGGAATACAGTAAACCTGAAGTGAAGCATCGGAATCTAAAACTGGACTCACAGGAGGGGTTCAAATCATAGAAAGAGAGAGTGTCAGTCCTCTTTTACTTAAGTCGGCATTGTGCCTTTTGTATTAAATTCGGATCCAATTTCTGTGCTTCATCGTCAATAAGAAGGTCCAAGGGATACAGTAAACCTGATTTGAAGCATTGGAATCCAAAACTGGACTCACAGGAGAGGTTCAAATCATACAAAGTGGGAGTGTCATTCCCCTTATACTTATGTCGGCATTGTGCCTTTTGTAATAATTTCGGATGCAATTTCTGTATTTCATCGTCAATAAGTAAGTCCAAGGGATACAGTAAACCTGAAGTGAAGCATCGGAATCTAAAACTGGACTCACAGGAGAGGTTCAAATTGTAGAAAGTGAGAGTGTCCGTCCCCTTGTACTTAAATCGGCATTGTGCCTTTTGTAATAAATTCGGATGCAATTTCTGTGTTTCATCGTCAATAAGAAGGTGCAAGGTATACAGAAAAAACCTGAAGTGAAGCATCGGAATCTAAAACTGAACTCACAGGAGAGGTTCAAATCGTAGAAAGAGAGAGAGTCAGTCCTCTTTTACTTAAGTCGGCATTGGGCTTTTTGTATTAAATCCGGATGCAATTTCAGTATTTCATCGTCAATAAGAAGGTTCAAGGGGTACAGTAAACCTGAAGTGAAGCATCGGAATCTAAAACTGGACTCACAGGAGAGGTTCAAATCATAGAAAGTGGGAGTGTCATTCCCCTTATACTTAAGTCGGCATTGTGCCTTTTGTATTAAATTCAGATGCAATTTCTGTGTTTCATCGTCAATTAGAAGGTCCAAGGGATACAGTAATCCTGAAGTGAAGCATCGGAATCTAAAACTGGACTCACAGGAGAGGTTCAAATCATAGATAGTTAGAGTGTCCGTTCTCTTGATCGTAAGTCGGCACTGTGCCTTTTGAATTTAATTCCGATGCAATTTCTGTGTTTCATCGTCAATAAGAAGGTGCATGGTATACAGTAAACGTGAAGCAAAGTATCGGAATCTAAAACTGGACTCACAGGAGAGGTTCAAATCATAGAATGTGAGAGTGTCAGTCCTCTTGTACTTAAGTCGGCATTGTGCCTTCTGTAATAAATTCGGATGCAATTTCTGTGTTTCATGGTCAATACGAAGGTCCAAGGGATACAGTAAACCTGAAGTGAAGCATCAGAATCTAAAACTGGACTCACAGGAGAGGTTCAAATCATAGAAAGTGAGAGTGTCAGTTCTCTTCTACTTAAGTCGGCATTGTGCCTTTTGTATTAATTTCGGTTGAAAATATCTGTATTTCATCGTCAATAAGAAGGTCCAAGGGATACAGTAAACCTGAAGTGAAGCATCGGAATCTAAAACTCGACTCACAGGAGATGTTAAATCATAGAAAGGGAGAGAGTCAGTCCTCTTGTACTTTAGTCGTCATTGTGCATTTTGTATTAAATTTGGATGCAATTTCTGTGATTCATCGTCAATAAGAAGGTCCAAGGGATACAGTGAACTTGAAGTGTAGCATCGGAATCTAAAACTGGACTCACAGGAGAGGTTGAAATCATAGAATGTGAGAGTGTCAGTCCTCTTGTACTTAAGTCGGCATTGTACCTTTTGTATTAAATTCGGATGCAATTTCTGTGTTTCATCGTCAATAAGAAGGTCCGAGGGATACAGTAAACCTGAATGGAAGCATCAGAATCTAAAACTGGACTCACAGGAGACGTTAAAATCATAGAAAGTGAGAATGTCAGTCCTCTTGTACTTATGTCGGCATTGTGCCCTTTGTATTAAATTCGGATGCAATTTCTGTGTTTCATCATCAATAAGAAGGTGCAAGGTATACAGAAAACCTGAAGTGAAGCATCGGAATCTAAAACCGGACTCACAGGAGAGGTTCAAATCATAGATAGTTAGAGTGTCAGTCCTCTGGTACTTAAGTCGGCACTGTGCCTTTTGAATTTAATTCCGATGCAATTTCTGAGTTTCATCGTCAATAAGAAGGTCCGAGGGATACAGTAAACCTGAATGGAAGCATCAGAATCTAAAACTGGACTCACAGGAGACGTTAAAATCATAGAAAGTGAGAATGTCAGTCCTCTTGTACTTATGTCGGCATTGTGCCCTTTGTATTAAATTCGGATGCAATTTCTGTGTTTCATCGTCAATAAGAAGGTCCAAGGGATACAGTAAACCTGAAGTGAAGCATCAGAATCTAAAACTGGATTCATAGGAGAGGTTCAAATCATAGAAAATGAGTATGTCAGTCCTCTTGTACTTATGTCGGCATTGTGCCCTATGCATTAAATTCGGATGCAATTTCTGTGTTTCATCGTCAATAAGAAGGTGCAAGGTATACAGTAAACCTGAAGTGAAGCATTGGAATCTACACCTGGACTCACAGAAGAGGTTCAAATCATAGAAAGTTAGAGTGTCAGTCCTCTTGTATTTAAGTCGGCATTGAGCGTTTTGAATTTAATTCCGGTGCAATTTCTGTGTTTCATCGTCAATAAGAAGGTCCAAGGGATACAGTAAACCTGAAGTGAAGAATCGGAATCTAAAACTGGACTCACAGGAGAGGTTCAAATTTTAGAAAGTGAGAGTGTCAGTCCTCTTGAACTTAAGTCGGCATTGTGCCTTTTGTATTATATTCGGATGCAATTTCTGTATTTCATCGTCAATAAGAAGATCCAAGGGATACAGTAAATCTGAAGTGAAGCATCGGAATCTAAAACTGGACTCACAGGAGAGGTTCAAATCACAGAAAGTGAGAGTTTCAGTCCTCTTTTACTTAAGTCGGCATTGTGCCTTTTGTATTAAATTCGGATGCAATTTCTGTGTTTCATCGTCAATAAGAAGGTCCGAGGGATCCAGTAATCCCGAAGTGAAGCATCGGAATCAAAAACTGGACTCACAGGAGAGGTTCAAATCATAGAAAGAGAGAGTGTCAGTCTTCTTTTACTTAAGTCGGCATTGTGCCTTTTGTATTAAATTCCGATGCAATTTCTGTGTTTCATGGTCAATAAGAAGGTCCAAGGGATACAGTAAACCTGAAGTGAAGCATCGGAATATAAAACTGGGCTCACAGGAGAGGTTCAAATCATAGAAAGAGAGAGTGTCAGTTCTATGTACTTATGTCGTCATTGTGCCTTTTGTATTAATTTCGGATGCAATTTCTGTATTTCATCGTCAATAATAAGGGCCAAGGGATATAGTAAACCTGAAGTGAAGCATCGGAATCTAAAACTGGACTCACAGGAGAGGTTCAAATAATAGAAAGGGAGAGAGTCAGTCCTCTTGTACTTTAGTCGGCATTGTGCCTTTTGTATTAAATTTGGATGCCATTTCTGTGATTCATCGTCAATAAGAAGGTCCAAGGGATACAGTGAACTTGAAGTGTAGCATTGGAATCTAAAACTGGACTCACGGGAGAGGTTCAAATCATAGAATGTGAGAGTGTCAGTCCTCTTGTACTTACGTCGGCATTGTGCCTTTTGTATTAAATTCGGATGCAATTTCTGTGTTTCATCGTCAATAAGAAGGTCCAAGGGATACAGTAAACCTGAATGGAAGCATCAGGATCTAAAACTGGACTCACAGGTGAGGTTCAAATCATAGAAAGTGAGAATGTCAGTCCTCTTGTACTTATGTCGGCATTGTGCCCTTTGTATTAAATTCGGATGCAATTTCTGTGTTTCATCATCAATAAGAAGGTGCAAGGTATACAGAAACTCTGAAGTGAAGCATCGGAATGTAAAACTAGACTCGTAGGAGAGGTTCAAATCATAGATAGTTAGAGTGTCAGTCCTCTTGTACTTAAGTCGGCACTGTGCCTTTTGAATTTAATTCCGATGCAATTTCTGAGTTTCATCGTCAATAAGAAGGTGTAAGGTATACAGTAGACCTGAAGTGAAGCATCGGAATCTAAAACTGGACTCACAGGAGAGGTTCCAATCATAGAAAGTGAGAGTGTCAGTCCTCTCTTACTTAAGTCGGCATTGTGCCTTTTGTATTAAATTCGGATGCAATTTCTGTGTTTCATCGTCAATAAGAAAGTCCAAGGGATACAGTGAACCTGAAGTGAAGCATCGGAATCTAAAACTGGACTCACAGGAGAGGTTCAAATCATAGAATGTGAGAGTGTCAGTCCTCTTGTATTTAAGTCGGCATTGTACCTTTTGAATTTAATTCCGGTGCAATTTCTGTGTTTCATTGTCAATAAGAAGGTCCAAGGGATACAGTAAACCTGAAGTGAAGAATCGGAATCTAAGACTGGACTCACAGGAGAGGTTCAAATTTTAGAAAGTGAGAGTGTCAGTCCTCTTGTACTTAAGTCGGCATTGTGCCTTTTGTATTATATTCGTATGCAATTTCTGTATTTCATCGTCAATAAGAAGATCCAAGGGATACAGTAAACCTGAAGTGAAGCATCGGAATCTAAAACTGGACTCACAGGAGAGGTTCAAATCAAAGAGTGCCAGTCCTCTTGTACTTAAGTCGGCATTGTGCGTTTTGTATTAAATTCTGATGCAAACTCTGTGTTTCATCGTCAATACGAAGGTCCAAGGGATACAGTAAACCTGAAGTGAAGCATCGGAATCTAAAAGTGGACTCACAGGAGAGGTTCAAATCATAGAAAGTGAGAGTGTCAGTCCTCTTTTACTTAAGTCGGCATTGTGACTTTTGTATTAAATTCCGATGCGATTTCAGTGTTTCATCGTCAATAAGAAGGTACAAGGTATACAGTAAACCAGAAGTGAAGCATCGGAATCTAAAACTGGACTCACAGGAGAGGTTCAAATCATAGAAAGAGAGAGAGTCAGTCCTCTTTTACTTAAGCCGGCATTGTGCCTTTTGTATTAAGTTCCGTTGCAATTTCTGTGTTTCATCGTCAATAAAAAGGTCCAAGGTATACAGTATACCTGAAGTGAAGCATCGGAATCTAAAACTGGACTCGCAGGAGAGGTCAAATCATTGAAAGAGAGAGTCTCAGTCCTCTTTTACTTAAGTCGGCATTGTGCCTTTTGTATTAAATTCGAATACAATTTCTGTCTTTCATCCTCAATAAGAAGGTGCAAGGTATACAGTAAACATGAAGTGAAGCATCGGAATCTAAGGCTGGACTCACAGGAGAGGATCAAATCATAGAAAGTGAGAGTGTCAGTCCTTTTGTACTTAAGTCGGCATTGTGCCTTTTGTATTAAATTCAGATGCAATTTCTGTGTTTGATCGTCATTTATATGGTCCAAGGGATGCAGCAAACCTCAAGTGAAGCATCGGAAACTAAAACTGGACTCACAGGAGAGGTTCAAATCATAGGTAGTTAGAGTGTCCGTTCTCTTGTACGTAAGTCGGCACTGTGCCTTTTGAATTTAATTCCGATGCAATTTCTGTGTTTCATCGTCAATAAGAAGTTGCAAGGTATACAGTATACCTGAAGTGAAGCATGGGAATCTAAAACTGGACTCACAGGAGAGGTTCAAATCATAGAAAGGGAGAGAGTCTGTCCTCTTGTACTTATGTCGGCATTGTGCCATTTGTATTCAATTCGGATGCAATATGTGTGTTTCATCGTCAATAAGAAGGTGCAAAGTATACAGTAAACCTGAAGTGAAGCATCGGAATCTACACCTGGACTCACAGGAGAGGTTCAAAACATAGAAAGTGAGAGTGTCAGTTCTCTTGTACTTAAGTCGGCATTGTGCCTTTTGTATTAATTTCGGATGCAATTTCTGTATTTCATCGTCAATAAGAAGGTCCAAGGGATACAGTAAACCTGAAGTGAAGCATGGGAATCTAAAACTGGACTCACAGGAGAGGTTCAAATCATAGAAAGGGAGAGAGTCTGTCCTCTTGTACTTTAGTCGTCATTGTGCATTTTGTATTAAATTTGGATGCAATTTCTGTGATTCATCGTCAATAAGAAGGTCCAAGGGATACAGTGAACTTGAAGTGGAGCATCGGAATCTAAAACTGGACTCACAGGAGAGGTTCAAATCATAGAATGTGAGAGTGTCAGTCCTCTTGTACTTAAGTCGGCATTATGCCTTTTGTATTGAATTCGGATGCAATTTCTGTGTTTCATCGTCAATAAGAAGGTCCAAGGGATACAGTAAACCTGAAGTGAAGAATCGGAATCTAAAACTGGACTCACAGGAGAGGTTCAAATTTTAGAAAGTGAGAGTGTCAGTCCTCTTGTACTTAAGTCGGCATTGTGCGTTTTGTATTATATTCGGATCTAATTTCTGTATTTCATCGTCAATAAGAAGATCCAAGGGATACAGTAAACCTGAAGTGAAGCATCGGAATCTAAAACTGGACTCACAGGAGAGGTTCAAATCATAGAAAGTTAGAGTGCCAGTCCTCTTGTACTTAAGTCGGCATTGTGCGTTTTGTATTAAATTCTGATGCAAACTCTATGTTTCATCGTCAATATGGAGGTCCAAGGGATACAGTAAACGTGAAGTGAAGCATCGGAATCTATAAGTGGACTCACAGGAGAGGTTCAAATCATAGAAAGTGAGAGTGTCAGTCCTCTTTTACTTAAGTCGGCATTGTGCCTTTTGTATTAAATTCCGATGCGATTTCTGTGTTTCATCGTCAATAAGAAGGTACAAGGTATACAGTAAACCAGAAGTGAAGCATCTGAATCTAAAACTGGACTCACAGGAGAGGTTCAAATCATAGAAAAAGAGAGTGTCAGTCCTCTTTTACTTAAGCCGGCATTGTGCCTTTTGTATTAAAATCCGATGCAATTTCTGTGTTTCATCGTCAATAAAAAGGTCCAAGGTATACATTAAACCTGAAGTGAAGCATCGGAATCTAAAACTGGACTCGCAGGAGAGGTCAAATCATAGAAAGAGAGAGTCTCTGTCCTCTTTTACTTAAGTCGGCATTGTGCCTTTTGTATTAAATTCGGATACAATTTCTGTCTTTCATCCTCAATAAGAAGCTGCAAGGTATACAGTAAACATGAAGTGAAGCATCGGAATCTAAGGCTGGACTCACAGGAGAGGTTCAAATCATAGAAAGTGAGAGTGTCAGTCCTTTTGTACTTAAGTCGGCATTGTGCCTTTTGTATTAAATTCAGATGCAATTTCTGTGTTTCATCGTCAATTAGAAGGTCCAAGGGATACAGTAAACCTGAAGTGAAGAATCGGAATCTAAAACTGAACTCACAGGAGAGGTTCAAATCATAGATAGTTGGACTGTCAGTCCTCTTGTACTTAAGTCGGCACTGTGCCTTTTGAATTTAATTCCGATGCAATTTCTGTGTTTCATCGTCAAGAAGGAGGTCCAAGGGATACAGTAAACCTGCAGTGAAGCATCGGAATCTCAAACTGGACTCACAGGAGAGGTTCAAATCACAGAAAGTGAGAGTGTCATTCCTCTTTTACTTAAGTCGGAATTGTGCCTTTTGTATTAAATTCGGATGCAATTTCTGTGTTTCATCGTCAATAACAAGATCCAAGGGATACAGTAAACCTGAAGTGAAGCATCGGATCTAAAGCTGGACTCACAGGAGGCGTTCAAATCATAGAAAGAGAGAGTGTCAGTTCTCTTTTACTTAAGTCGGCATTCTGCCCTTCATATTAAATTCGGATGCAATTTCGGTGTTTCATCGTCAATAAGAAAGTCCAAGGGATACAGTAAACATGTAGTGAAGCATCGGAATCCAAAACTGGACTCACAGGAGAGGTTCAAATCATAGGAAGAGAGAGTGTCAGTTCTCTTGTACTTCAGTCGGCATTGTGCCTTTTGTAATAATTTCGGATGCAATTTCTGTATTTCATCGTCAATAAGAAGGTCCAAGGGATACAGTAAACCTGAAGTGAAGCATCCGAATCTAAAACTGGACTCACAGGAGAGGTTCAAATCGTAGAATGTGAGAGTGTCCGTCCCCTTGTACTTAAATCGGCATTGTGCCTTTTGTAATAAATTCGGATGCAATTTCTGTGTTTCATCGTCAATAAGAAGGTGCAAGGTATACAGTAAACCTGAAGTGAAGCATCGGAATCTAAAACTTAACTCACTGGAGAGGTTCAAATCGTAGAAAGAGAGAGTGTCAGTCCTCTTTTACTTAAGTCGGCATTGGGCTTTTTGTATTAAATCCGGGTGCAATTTCAGTATTTCATCGTCAATAAGAAGATTCAAGGGGTACAGTAAACCTGAAGTGAAGCATCGGAATCTAAAACTGGACTCACAGGAGAGAATCAAATCATAGCAAGTTAGAGTGCCAGTCCTCTTGTACTTAAGTCGGCATTGTGCGTTTTGTATTAAATTCTGATGCAAACCCTATGTTTCATCGCCAATAAGAAGGTCTAAGGGATACAGTAAACATGAAGTGAAGCATCGGAATCCAAAACTGGACTCACAGGAGAGGTTCAAATCATAGAGGGAGAGAGTGTCAGTTCTCTTGTACTTAAGTCGGCATTGTGCCTTTTGTAATAATTTCGGATGCAATTTCTGTATTTCATCGTCAATAAGAAGGTCCAAGGGATACAGTAAACCTGATGTGAAGCATCGGAATCTAAAACTGGACTCACAGGAGAGGTTCAAATCGTAGAATGTGGGAGTGTCCGTCCCCTTGTACTTAAATCGGCATTGTGCCTTTTGTAATAAATTCGGATGCAATTTCTGTGTTTCATCGACAATAGGAAGGTGCAAGGTATACAGTAAACCTGAAGTGAAGCATCGGAATCTAAAACTGGAATCACAGGAGAGGTTCAAATTTTAGAAATTGAGAGTGTCAGTCCTCTTGTACTTAAGTCGGCATTGTGCCTTTTGTATTATATTCGGAAGCAATTTCTGTATTTCATCGTCAATAAGAAGATCCAAGGGATACAGTAAACCCGAAGTGAAGCATCGGAATCTTAAACTGGACTCACAGGAGAGGTTCAAAACATAGAAAGTTAGAGTGCCAGTCCTCTTGTACTTAAGTCGGCATTGTGCGTTTTGTATGAAATTCTGATGCAAACTCTGTGTTTCATCGTCAATAAGAAGGTCTAAGGGATACAGTAAACCTGAAGTGAAGCATCGGAATCTAAAAGTGGACTCACAGGAGAGGTTCAAATCATAGAAAGTGAGAGTGTCAGTCCTCTTTTACTTAAGTCGGCATTGTGGCTTTTGTATTAAATTCCGATGCGATTTCTGTGTTTCATCGTCAATAAGTAGGTACAAGGTATACAGTAAACCAGTAGTGAAGCATCGGAATCTAAAACAGGACTCACAGGAGAGGTTCAAATCATAGAAAGAGAGAGTGTCAGTCCCCTTTTACTTAAGCCGGCATTGTGCGTTTTGTATTAAGTTCCGTTGCAATTTCTGTGTATCATCGTCAATAAAAAGGTCCAAGGTATACAGAAAACATGAAGTGAAGCATCGGAATCTAAAACTGGAGTCGCAGGAGAGGTCAAATCATAGAAAGAGAGAGTCTCAGTCCTCTTTTACTTAAGTCTTCATTGTGCCTTTTGTATTAAATTCATATACAATTTCTGTTTTTCATCGTCAATAAGAAGGTGCAAGGTATACAGTAAACATGAAGTGAAGCATCGGAATCTAAAGCTGGACTCACAGGACAAGTTCAAATCATAGAAAGTGAGAGCGTCAGTCCTTTTGTACTTAAGTTGGCATTGTGCCTTTTGTATTAAATTCAGATGCAATTTCTGTGTTTCATCGTCAATTAGAAGGTCCAAGGGATACAGTAAACCTGAAGTGAAGCATCGGAATCTAAAACTGGACTCACAGGAGAGGTTCAAATCATAGATAGTTAGACTGTCAGTCCTCTTGTACTTAAGTCGGCACTGTGCCTTTTGAATTTAATTCCGGTGCAATTTCTGTGTTTCATCGTCAATAAGAAGGTGCAAGGTATACAGTAAACCTGAAGTGAAGCATCGGAATCTAAAACTGGACTCACAGGAGAGGTTCAAATCATAGAAAGTGAGAATGTCAGTCCTCTTGTACTTATGTCGGCATTGTGCCATTTGTATTAAATTCGGATGCAATTTCTGTGTATCACCGTCAATAAGAAGGTGCAAGGTATACAGTAAACCTGAAGTGAAGCATCGGAATCTACACCTGGACTCACAGGAGAGGTTCAAATCATAGAAAGTTAGAGTGTCAGTCCTCTTGTATTTAAGTCGGCATTGTGCCTTTTGAATTTAATAACGGTGCAATTTCTGTGTTTCATCGTCAGTAAGAAGGTCCAAGGGATACAGTAAACCTGAAGTGAAGAATCGGAATCTAAAACTGGATTCACAGGAGAGGTTCAAATTTTAGAAATTGAGAGTGTCAGTCCTCTAGTACTTAAGTCGGCATTGTGCCTTTTGTATTATATTCGGAAGCAATTTCTGTATTTCATCGTCAATAAGAAGATCCAAGGTATACAGTAAACCTGAAGTGAAGCATCGGAATCTAAACCTGGACTCACAGGAGAGGTTCAAATCATAGAAAGTGAGAGTTTCAGTCCTCTTTTACTTAAGTCGGCATTGTGGCTTTTGTATTAAATTCCGATGCGATTTCTGTGTTTCATCGTCAATAAGTAGGTACAAGGTATACAGTAAACCAGAAGTGAAGCATCGGAATCTAAAACAAGACTCACAGGAGAGGTTCAAATCATAGAAAGAGAGAGTCTCAGTACTCTTTTACTTAAGCCAGCATTGTGCCTTTTGTATTGCTCCGTTGCAATTTCTGTGTATCATCGTCAATAAAATGGTCCAACGGATACAGTAAACCTGAAGTGAAGCATCGGAATCTAAAACTGGACTCACAGGACAGGTTCAAATCATAGAAAGTGAGAGTGTCAGTCCTTTTGTACTGAAGTTGGCATTGTGCCTTTTGTATTAAATTCAGATGCAATTTCTGTGTTTCATCGTCAATTAGAAGGTCCAAGGGATACAGTAAACCTGAAGTGAAGCATCGGATTCTAAAACTGGACTCACAGGAGAGGTTCAAATCATAGATAGTTAGACTGCCAGTCCTCTTGTACTTAAGTCGGCACTGAGCCTTTTGAATTTCATTCCGATGCAATTTCTGTGTTTCATCGTCAATAAGAAGGTGCAAGGTATACAGTAAATCTGAAGTGAAGCATCGGAATCTAAAACTGGACTCACAGGAGAGGTTCAAATCATAGATAGCTAGAATGTCAGTCCTCTTGTACTTATGTCGGCATTGTGCCATTTGTATTAAATTCGGATGCAATTTCTGTGTATCATCGTCAATAAGTAGGTACAAGGTATACAGTAAACCTGAAGTGAAGCATCGGAATCTAAAACTGGACTCGCAGGAGAGGTCAAATCATAGAAAGAGAGAGTCTCAGTCCTCTTTTACTTAAGGCCTCATTGTGCTTTTTGTATTAAATTCATATTAAATTTCTGTGTTTCATCGTCAATAAGTAGGTGCAAGGTATACAGTAAACATGAAGTGAAGCATCGGAATCTAAAGCTGGACTCACAGGAGAGGTTCAAATCATAGAAAGTGAGAGTGTCAGTCCACTTTTACTTAAGTCGGCATTGTGCCTTTTGTATTAAATTCGGATGCTATTTCTGTGTTTCATCGTCTATAAGAAGGTCCAAGGGATACAGTGAACCTGAAGTGAAGCATCGGAATCTAAAACTGGACTCACAGGAGAGGTTCAAATCATAGAATGTAAGAGCATCAGTCCTCTTGTACTTAAGTCGGCATTGTGCGTCCTGTAAAAAATTCGGATGCAATTTCTGTGTTTCATGGTCAATAAGAACCTCCAAATGATACAGTAATCCTGAAGTGAAGCATCAGAATCTAAAACTGGACTCACAGGAGAGGTTCAAATCATAGAAAGTGAGAATGTCAGTCGTCTTGTACTTATGTCGGCATTGTGCCATTTGTTTAAATTCGGATGCAATTTCTGTGTATCATCGTCAATAAGAAGGTGCAAGGTATACAGTGAACCTGAAGTGAAGCATCGGAATCTACACCTGGACTCACAGGAGAGGTTCAAATCATAGAAAGTTAGAGTGTCAGTCGTCTTGTATTCAAGTCGGCATTGTGCCGTTTGAATTTAATTCCGGTGCAATTTCTGTGTTTCATCGTCAATAAAGAGGTCCAAGGGATACAGTAAACCTGAAGTGAAGAATCGGAATCTAAAACTGGACTCACAGGAGAGGTTCAAATTTTAGAAATTGAGAGTGTCAGTCCTCTTGTACTTAAGTCGGCATTGTGCCTTTTGTATTAAATTCAGATGCAATTTCTGTGTTTCATCGTCAATTAGAAGGTCCAAGGGATACAGTAAACCTGAAGTGAAGCATCGGATTCTAAAACTGGACTCACAGGAGAGGTTCAAATCATAGATAGTTAGACTGCCAGTCCTCTTGTACTTAAGTCGGCACTGAGCCTTTTGAATTTCATTCCGATGCAATTTCTGTGTTTCATCGTCAATAAGAAGGTGCAAGGTATACAGTAAATCTGAAGTGAAGCATCGGAATCTAAAACTGGACTCACAGGAGAGGTTCAAATCATAGATAGCTAGAATGTCAGTCCTCTTGTACTTATGTCGGCATTGTGCCATTTGTATTAAATTCGGATGCAATTTCTGTGTATCATCGTCAATAAGTAGGTACAAGGTATACAGTAAACCTGAAGTGAAGCATCGGAATCTAAAACTGGACTCGCAGGAGAGGTCAAATCATAGAAAGAGAGAGTCTCAGTCCTCTTTTACTTAAGGCTTCATTGTGCCTTTTGTATTAAATTCATATTAAATTTCTGTGTTTCATCGTCAATAAGTAGGTGCAAGGTATACAGTAAACATGAAGTGAAGCATCGGAATCTAAAGCTGGACTCACAGGACAGGTTCAAATCATAGAAAGTGAGAGTGTCAGTCCACTTTTACTTAAGTCGGCATTGTGCCTTTTGTATTAAATTCGGATGCTATTTCTGTGTTTCATCGTCTATAAGAAGGTCCAAGGGATACAGTGAACCTGAAGTGAAGCATCGGAATCTAAAACTGGACTCACAGGAGAGGTTCAAATCATAGAATGTAAGAGCATCAGTCCTCTTGTACTTAAGTCGGCATTGTGCCTCCTGTAAAAAATTCGGATGCAATTTCTGTGTTTCATGGTCAATAAGAAGCTCCAAATGATACAGTAATCCTGAAGTGAAGCATCAGAATCTAACACTGGACTCACAGGAGAGGTTCAAATCATAGACAGTGAGAATGTCAGTCGTCTTGTACTTATGTCGGCATTGTGCCATTTGTTTAAATTCGGATGCAATTTCTGTGTATCATCGTCAATAAGAAGGTGCAAGGTATACAGTGAACCTGAAGTGAAGCATCGGAATCTACACCTGGACTCACAGGAGAGGTTCAAATCATAGAAAGTTAGAGTGTCAGTCGTCTTGTATTCAAGTCGGCATTGTGCCGTTTGAATTTAATTCCGGTGCAATTTCTGTGTTTCATCATCAATAAAGAGGTCCAAGGGATACAGTAAACCTGAAGTGAAGAATCGGAATCTAAAACTGGACTCACAGGAGAGGTTCAAATTTTAGAAATTGAGAGTGTCAGTCCTCTTGTACTTAAGTCGGCATTGTGCCTTTTGTATTATATTCGGAAGCAATTTGTGTATTTCATCGTCAATAAGAAGATCTAAGGTATACAGTAAACCTGAAGTGAAGCATCGGAATCTAAAACTGGACTCACAGGAGAGGTTCAAATCATTGAAAGTTAAAGTGCCAGTTCTCTTGTACTAAAGTCGGCATTGTGCGTTTTGTGTTAAATTCTGATGCAAACTCTGTGTTTCAACGTCAATAAGAAGGTCCAAGGGATACAGTAAACCTGAAGTGAAGCATCGGAATCTAAAAGTGGACTCACAGGAGAGGTTCAAATCATAAAAAGTGAGAGTGTCAGTCCTCTTTTACTTATGTCGGCATTGTGGCTTTTGTATTAAATTCCGATGCGATTTCTGTGTTTCATCGTCAATAAGTAGGTACAAGGTATACAGTAAACCAGAAGTGAATCATCGGAATCTAAAACAGGACTCACAGGAGAGGTTCAAATCATAGAAAGAGAGAGTGTCAGTCCTCTTTTACTTAAGCCGGCATTGTGCCTTTTGTATTGTTCCGTTGCAATTTCTGTGTATCATCGTCAATAAAATGGTCCAAGGTATACAGTAAACCTGCAGTGGAGCATCGGAATCTAAAACTGGACTCGCAGGAGAGGTCAAATCATAGAAAGAGAGAGTCTCAGTCCTCTTTTACTTAATCTTCATTGTGCCTTTTGTATTAAATTCATATACAATTTCTGTGTTTCATCGTCAATAAGATGGTGCAAGGTATACAGTAAACATGAAGTGATGCATCGGAATCTAAAGCTGGACTCACAGGACAGGTTCAAATCATAGAAAGTGAGAGTGTCAGTCCTTTTGTACTTAAGTTGGCATTGTGCCTTTTGTATTAAATTCAGATGCAATTTCTGTGTTTCATCGTCAATTAGAAGGTCCAAGGGATACAGTAAACCTGAAGTGAAGCATCGGAATCTAAAACTGGACTCACAGGAGAGGTTCAAATCATAGATAGTTAGACTGTCAGTCCTCTTGTACTTAAGTCGGCACTGTGCCTTTTTAATTTAATTCCGATGCAATTTCTGTGTTTCATCGTCAATAAGAAGGTGCAAGGGATACAGTAAACCTGAAGTGAAGCATCGGAATCTAAAACTGGACTCACAGGAGAGGTTCAAATCATAGAAAGTGAGAGTGTCAGTCCGCTTTTACTTAAGTCGGCATTGTGCCTTTTGTATTAAATTCGGATGCTATTTCTGTGTTTCATCGTCAATAAGAAGGTCGAAGGGATACAGTGAACCTGAAGTGAAGCATCAGAATCTAAAACTGGACTCACAGGAGAGGTTCAAATCATAGAAAGTGAGAATGTCAGTCCTCTTGTACTTATGTCGGCATTGTGCCATTTGTATTAAATTCGGATGCAATTTCTGTGTATCATCGTCAATAAGAAGGTGCAAGGTATACAGTAAACCTGAAGTGAAGCATCGGAATCTACACCTGGACTCACAGGAGAGGTTCAAATCATAGAAAGTTAGAGTGTCAGTCCTCTTGTATTTAAGTCGGCATTGTGCCTTTTGAATTTAATAACGGTGCAATTTCTGTGTTTCATCGTCAGTAAGAAGGTCCAAGGGATACAGTAAACCTGAAGTGAAGAATCGGAATCTAAAACTGGAGTCACAGGAGAGGTTCACATTTTAGAAATTGAGAGTGTCAGTCCTCTTGTACTTAAGTCGGCATTGTGCCTTTTGTATTATATTCGGAAGCAATTTCTGTATTTCATCGTCAATAAGAAGATCCAAGGAATACAGTAAACCTGAAGTGAAGCATCGGAATCTAAAACTGGACTCACAGGAGAGGTTCAAATCATTGAAAGTTAGAGTGCCAGTCCTCTTGTACTAAAGTCGGCATTGTGCGTTTTGTGTTAAATTCTGATGCAAACTCTGTGTTTCATCGTCTATAAGAAGGTCCAAGGGATACAGTAAACCTGAAGTGAAGCATCGGATTCTAAAAGTGGACTCACAGGAGAGGTTCAAATCATAGAAAGTGAGAGTGTCAGTCCTCTTTTACTTAAGTCGGCATTGTGGCTTTTGTATTAAATTCCGTCGCGATTTCTGTGTTTCATCTTCAATAAGTAGGTACAAGGTATACAGTAAACCAGAAGTGAAGCATCGGAATCTAAAACAGGACTCACAGGAGAGGTTCAAATCATAGAAAGAGAGAGTGTCAGTCCTCTATTACTTAAGCCGGCATTGTGCCTTTTGTATTGTTCCGTTGCAATTTCTGTGTATCATCGTCAATAAAATGGTCCAAGGTATACAGTAAACCTGAAGTGAAGCATCGGAATCTAAAACTGGACTCGCAGGAGAGGTCAAATCATAGAAAGAGAGAGTCTCAGTCCTCTTTTACTTAAGTCTTCATTGTGCCTTTTGTATTAAATTCATATACAATTTCTGTGTTTCATCGTCAATAAGAAGGTGCAATGTATACAGTAAACATGAAGTGAAGCATCGGAATCTAAAGCTGGACTCACAGGACAGGTTCAAATCATAAAAAGTGAGAGTGTCAGTCCTTTTGTACTTAAGTTGCCATTGTGCCTTTTGTATTAAATTCAGATGCAATTTCTGTGTTTCATCGTCAATTAGAAGGTCCAAGGGATACAGTAAACCTGAAGTGAAGCATCGGAATCTAAAACTGGACTCACAGGAGAGGTTCAAATCATAGATAGTTAGACTGTCAGTCCTCTTGTACTTAAGTCGGCACTGTGCCTTTTGAATTTAATTCCGATGCAATTTCTGTGTTTCATCGTCAATAAGAAGGTGCAAGGTATACAGTAAACCTGAAGTGAAGCATCGGAATCTAAAACTGGACTCACAGGAGAGGTTCAAATCATAGAAAGTGAGAGTGTCAGTCCGCTTTTACTTAAGTCGGCATTGTGCCTTTTGTATTAAATTCGGATGCTATTTCTGTGTTTCATCGTCAATAAGAAGGTCGAAGGGATACAGTGAACCTGAAGTGAAGCATCGGAATCTAAAACTGGACTCACAGGAGTGGTTCAAATCATAGAAAGTGAGAATGTCAGTCCTCTTGTACTTATGTCGACATTGTGCCATTTGTATTAAATTCGGATGCAATTTCTGTGTATCATCGTCAATAAGAAGGTGCAAGGTTTACAGTAAACCTGAAGTGAAGCATCGGAATCTACACCTGGACTCACAGGAGAGGTTCCAATCATAGAAAGTTAGAGTGTCAGTCCTCTTGTATTTAAGTCGGCATTGTGCCTTTTGAATTTAATAACGGTGCAATTTCTGTGTTTCATCGTCAGTAAGAAGGTCCAAGGGATACAGTAAACCTGAAGTGAAGAATCGGAATCTAAAACTGGAGTCACAGGAGAGGTTCAAATTTTAGAAATTGAGAGTGTCAGTCCTCTTGTACTTAAGTCGGCATTGTGCCTTTTGTATTATATTCGGAAGCAATTTCTGTATTTCATCGTCAATAAGAAGATCGAAGGTATACAGTAAACCTGAAGTGAAGCATCGGAATCTAAAACTGGACTCACAGGAGAGGTTCAAATCAGTGAAAGTTAGAGTGCCAGTCCTTTTGTACTTAAGTCGGCATTGTGCGTTTTGTGTTAAATTCTGATGCAAACTCTGTGTTTCATCGTCAATAAGAAGGTCCAAGGGATACAGCAAACCTGAAGTGAAGCATCGGAATCTAAAAGTGGACTCACAGGAGAGGTTCAAATCATAGAAAGTGAGAGTTTCAGTCCTCTTTTACTTAAGTCGGCATTGTGGCTTTTGAATTAAATTCCGATGCGATTTCTGTGTTTCATCGCCAATAAGTAGGTACAAGGTATACAGTAAACCAGAAGTGAAGCATCGGAATTTAAAACAGGACTCACAGGAGAGGTTCAAATCATAGAAAGAGAGAGTGTCAGTAATCTTTTACTTAAGCCGGCCTTGTGCCTTTTGTATTGCTCCGTTGCAATTTCTGTGTATCATCGTCAATAAAATGGTCCAAGGGATACAGTAAACCTGAAGTGAAGCATCGGAATCTATAACTGGACTCACAGGACTGGTTCAAATCATAGAAAGTGAGAGTGTCAGTCCTTTTGTATTTAAGTTGGCATTGTGCCTTTTGTATTAAATTCAGATGCAATTTCTGTGTTTCATCGTCAATTAGAAGGTCCAACGGATACAGTAAACCTGAAGTGAAGCATCGGAATCTAAAACTGGACTCACAGGAGAGGTTCAAATCATAGATAGTTAGACTGCCAGTCCTCTTGTACTTAAGTCGGCACTGAGCCTTTTGAATTTCATTCCGATGCAATTTCTGTGTTTCATCGTCAATAAGAAGGTGCAAGGTATACAGTAAATCTGAAGTGAAGCATCGGAATCTAAAACTGGACTCACAGGAGAGATTCAAATCATAGATAGCTAGAATGTCAGTCCTCTTGTACTTATGTCGGTATTGTGCCATTTGTATTAAATTCGGATGCAATTTCTGTGTATCATCGTCAATAAGTAGGTACAAGGTATACAGTAAACCTGAAGTGAAGCATCGGAATCTAAAACTGGACTCGCAGGAGAAGTCAAATCATAGAAAGAGAGAGTCTCAGTCCTCTTTTACTTAAGTCTTCATTGTGCCTTTTGTATTAAATTCATATACAATTTCTGTGTTTCATCGTCAATAAGAAGGTGCAAGGTATACAGTAAACCTGAAGTGAAGCATCGGAATCTAAAACTAGAGACGCAGGAGAGGTCAAATCATAGAAAGAGAGAGTCTCAGTCCTCTTTTACTTAAGCCGGCATTGTGCCTTTTGTATTAAGTTCCGTTGCAATTTCTGTGTATCATCGTCAATAAAAAGTTCCAAGGTATACAGTAAACCTGAAGTGAAGCATCGGAATCTAAAACTGGACTCGCAGGAGAGTTCAAATCATAGAAAGAGAGAGTCTCAGTCCTCTTTTACTTAAGTCGGCATTGTGCCTTTTGTATTAAATTCATATACAATTTCTGTGTTTCATCGTCAATAAGAAGGTGCAAGGTATAGAGTAAACATGAAGTGAAGCATCGGAATCTAAAGCTGGACTCACAGGACAGGTTCAAATCATAGAAAGTGAGAGTGTCAGACCTTTTGTACTGAAGTTGGCATTGTTCCTTTTGTATTAAATTCAGATGCAATTTCTGTGTTTCATCGTCAATTAGAAGGTCCAAGGGATACAGTAAACCTGAAGTGAAGCATCGGAATCTAAAACTGGACTCACAGGAGAGGTTCAAATCATTGATAGTTAGAGTGCCGGTCCTCTTGTACTTAAGTCGGCATTGTGCGTTTTGTATTAAATTCTGATGCAAACTCTGTGTTTCATCGTCAATAAGTAGGTCCAAGGGATACAGTAAACCTGAAGTGAAGCATCGGAATCTACACCTGGACTCACAGGAGAGGTTCAAATCATAGAAAGTTAGAGTGTCAGTCCTCTTGTATTTAAGTCGGCATTGTACCTTTTGAATTTAATTCCGGTGCAATTTCTGTGTTTCATCGTCAATAAGAATGTCCAAGGGATACAGTAAACCTGAAGTGAAGAATCGGAATCTAAAACTGGACTCACACGAGAGGTTCAAATCATAGAAAGTTAGAGTGCCAGTCCTCTTGTACTTAAGTCGGCATTGTGCGTTTTGTATTAAATTCTGATGCAAACTCTGTGTTTCATCGTCAATACATATGTCGAAGGGATACAGTAAACCTGAAGTGAAGCATCGGAATCTAAAAGTGGACCCACAGGAGAGGTTCAAATCATACAAAGTGAGAGTGTCAGTCCACTTTTACTTAAGTCGGCATTGTGCCTTTTGTATTAAATTCCGATGCGATTTCTGTGTTTCATCGTCAATAAGAAGGTACAAGGATTACAATAAACCAGAAGTGAAGCATCGGAATCTAAAACAGGACTCACAGGAGAGGTTCAAATCATAGAAAGAGAGAGTGTCAGTCCTCTTTTACTTAAGCCGGCATTGTGCATTTTGTATTAAGTTCCGTTGCAATTTCTGTGTTTCATCGCCAATAAAAAGGTCCAAGGTATACAGTAAACCTGAAGTGAAGCATCAGAATCTAAAACTAGACTCGCAGGAGAGGTCAAATCATAGAAAGAGAGAGTCTCAGTCCTCTTTTACTTAAGCCGGCATTGTTCCTTTTGTATTAAGTTCCGTTGCAATTTCTGTGTATCATCGTCATTAAAAAGGTCCAAGGTATACAGTAAACCTGAAGTGAAGCATCGGAATCTAAAACTGGACTCGCAGGAGAGGTCAAATCATAGAAAGAGAGAGTCTCAGTCCTCTTTTACTTAAGTCGGCATTGTGCATTTTGTATTAAATTCATATACAATTTCTGTGTTTCATCGTCAATAAGAAGGTGCAAGGTATACAGTAAACATGAAGTGAAGCATCGGAATCTAAAGCTGGACTCACAGGACAGGTTCAAATCATATAAAGTGAGTGTGTCAGTCCTTTTGTACTTAAGTTGGCATTGTGCTCTTTGTTGTAAATTCAGATGCAATTTCTGTGTTTCATCGTCAATTAGAAGGTCCAAGGGATACAGTAAACCTGAAGTGAAGCATCGGGATCTAAAACTGGACTCACAGGAGAGGTTCAAATCATAGAAAGTGAGAGTGTCAGTCCGCTTTCACTTAAGTCGGCATTGTGCCTTTTTTGTTAAATGCGGATGCTATTTCTGTGTTTCATCGTCAATAAGAAGGTCCGAGGGATACAGTGAACCTGAAGTGAAGCATCGGAATCTAAAACTGGACTCACAGGAGAGGTTCAAATCATAGAATGTGAGAGTGTCAGTCCTCTTGTACTTATGTCGGCATTGTGCCTTCTGTAATAAATTCGGATGCAATTTCTGTGTTTCATGGTCAATAAGAATGTCCAAGGGATACAGTAAACCTGAAGTGAAGAATCGGAATCTAAAACTGGAGTCACAGGAGAGGTTCAAATTTTAGAAATTTTGAGTGTCAGTCCTCTTGTACTTAAGTCGGCATTGTGCCTTTTGTATTATATTCGGAAGCAATTTCTGTATTTCATCGTCAATAAGAAGATCCAAGGTATACATTAAACCTGAAGTGAAGCATCGGAATCTAAAACTGGACTCACAGGAGAGGTTCAAATCATTGAAAGTTAGAGTGCCAGTCCTTTTGTACTTAAGTCGGCATTGTGCGTTTTGTGTTAAATTCTGATGCAAACTCTGTGTTTCATCGTCAATAAGAAGGTCCAAGGGATACAGTAAACCTGAAGTGAAGCATCGGAATCTAAAAGTGGACTCACAGGAGAGGTTCAAATCATAGAAAGTGAGAGTTTCAGTCCTCTTTTCCTTAAGTCGGCATTGTGGCTTTTGTATTAAATTCCGATGCGATTTCTGTGTTTCATCGTCAATAAGTAGGTACAAGGTATACAGTAAACCAGAAGTGAAGCATCGGAATCTAAAACAGGACTCACAGGAGAGGTTAAAAATCATAGAAAGAGAGAGTGTCAGTAATCTTTTACTTAAGCCGGCATTGTGCCTTTTGTATTGCTCCGTTGCAATTTCTGTGTATCAACGTCAATAAAATGGTCCAAGGGATACAGTAAACCTGAAGTGAAGCATCGGAATCTAAAACTGGACTCACAGGACAGGTTCAAATCATAGAAAGTGAGAGTGTCAGTCCATTTGTACTTAAGTTGGCATTGTGCCTTTTGTATTAAATTCAGATGCAATTTCTGTGTTTCATCGTCAATTAGAAGGTCCAAGGGATACAGTAAACCTGAAGTGAAGCATCGGAATCTAAAACTGGACTCACAGGAGAGGTTCAAATCATAGATAGTTAGACTGCCAGTCCTCTTGTACTTAAGTCGGCACTGAGCCTTTTGAATTTCATTCCGATGCAATTTCTGTGTTTCATCGTCAATAAGAAGGTGCAAGGTATACAGTAAATCTGAAGTGAAGCATCGGAATCTAAAACTGGACTCACAGGAGAGGTTCAAATTATAGATAGCTAGAATGTCAGTCCTCTTGTACTTATGTCGGCATTGTGCCATTTGTATTACATTCGGATGCAATTTCTGTGTATCATCGTCAATATGTAGGTACAAGGTATACAGTAAACCTGAAGTGAAGCATCGGAATCTAAAACTGGACTCGCAGGAGAGGTCAAATCATAGAAAGAGAGAGTCTCAGTCCTCTTTTACTTAAGTCTTCATTGTGCCTTTTGTATTAAATTCATATACAATTTCTGTGTTTCATCGTCAATAAGAAGGTGCAAGGTATACAGTAAACCTGAAGTGAAGCATCGGAATCTAAAACTAGACACGCAGGAGAGGTCAAATCATAGAAATAGAGAGTTTCAGTCCTCTTTTACTTAAGCCGGCATTGTGCTTTTTGTATTAAGTTCCGTTGCAATTTCTGTGTATCATCGTCAATAAAAAGTTCCAAGGTATACAGTAAACCTGAAGTGAAGCATCGGAATCTAAAACTGGACTCGCAGGAGAGTTCAAATCATAGAAAGAGAGAGTCTCAGTCCTCTTTTACTTAAGTCGGCATTGTGCCTTTTGTATTAAATTCATATACAATTTCTGTGTTTCATCGTCAATAAGAAGGTGCAAGGTATACAGTAAACATGAAGTGAAGCATCGGAATCTAAAGCTGGACTCACAGGACAGGTTCAAATCATAGAAAGTGAGAGTGTCAGACCTTTTGTACTTAAGTTGGCATTGTTCCTTTTGTATTAAATTCAGATGCAATTTCTGTGTTTCATCGTCAATTAGAAGGTCCAAGGGATACAGTAAACCTGAAGTGAAGCATCGGAATCTAAAACTGGACTCACAGGAGAGGTTCAAATCATTGATAGTTAGAGTGCCAGTCCTCTTGTACTGAAGTCGGCATTGTGCGTTTTGTATTAAATTCGGATGCAAACTCTGTGTTTCATCGTCAATAAGAAGGTCCAAGGGATACAGTAAACCTAAAGTGAAGCATCGGAATCTACACCTGGACTCACAGGAGAGGTTCAAATCATAGAAAGTTAGAGTGTCAGTCCTTTTGTATTTAAGTCGGCATTGTGCCTTTTGAATTTAATTCCGGTGCAATTTCTGTGTTTCATCGTCAATAAGAATGTCCAAGGGATACAGTAAACCTGAAGTGAAGAATCGGAATCTAAAACTGGACTCACACGAGAGGTTCAAATCATAGAAAGTTAGAGTGCCAGTCCTCTTGTACTTAAGTCGGCATTGTGCGTTTTGTATTAAATTCTGATGCAAACTCTGTGTTTCATCGTCAATACGAAGGTCCAAGGGATACAGTAAACCTGAAGTGAAGCATCGGAATCTAAAAATGGACCCACAGGAGAGGTTCAAATCATAGAAAGTGAGAGTGTCAGTCCACTTTTACTTAAGTCGGCATTGTGCCTTTTGTATTAAATTCCGATGCGATTTCTGTGTTTCATCGTCAATAAGAAGGTACAAGGATTACAGTAAACCAGAAGTGAAGCATCGGAATCTAAAACAGGACTCACAGGAGAGGTTCAAATCATAGAAAGAGAGAGTGTCAGTCCTCTTTTACTTAATCCGGCATTGTGCATTTTGTATTAAGTTCCGTTGCAATTTCTGTGTTTCATCGCCAATAAAAAGGTCCAAGGTATACAGTAAACCTGAAGTGAAGCATCGGAATCTAAAACTAGACTCGCAGGAGAGGTCAAATCATAGAAAGAGAGAGTCTCAGTCCTCTTTTACTTAAGTCGGCATTGTGCATTTTGTATTAAATTCATATACAATTTCTGTGTTTCATCGTCAATAAGAAGGTGCAAGGTATACAGTAAACATGAAGTGAAGCATCGGAATCTAAAGCTGGACTCACAGGACAGGTTCAAATCATAGAAAGTGAGAGTGTCAGTCCTTTTGTACTTAAGTTTGCATTGTGCCTTTTGTATTAAATTCAGATGCAATTTCTGTGTTTCATCGTCAATTAGAAGGTCCAAGGGATACAGTAAACCTGAAGTGAAGCATCGGAATCTAAAACTGGACTCACAGGAGAGGTTCAAATCATTGAAAGTTAGAGTGCCAGTCCTTTTGTACTTAAGTCGGCATTGTGCGTTTTGTGTTAAATTCTGATGCAAACTCTGTGTTTCATCGTCAATAAGAAGGTCCAAGGGATACAGTAAACCTGAAGTGAAGCATCGGAATCTAAAAGTGGACTCACAGGAGAGGTTCAAATCATAGAAAGTGAGAGTTTCAGTCCTCTTTTACTTAAGTCGGCATTGTGGCTTTTGTATTAAATTCCGATGCGATTTCTGTGTTTCATCGTCAATAAGTAGGTACAAGGTATACAGTAAACCAGAAGTGAAGCAACGGAATCTAAAACAGGACTCACAGGAGAGGTTCAAAACATAGAAAGAGAGAGTGTCAGTAATCTTTTACTTAAGACGGCATTGTGCCTTTTGTATTGCTCCGTTGCAATTTCTGTGTATCAACGTCAATAAAATGGTCCAAGGGATGCAGTAAACCTGAAGTGAAGCATCGGAATCTAAAACTGGACTCACAGGACAAGTTCAAATCATAGAAAGTGAGAGTGTCAGTCCTTTTGTACTTAAGTTGGCATTGTGCCTTTTGTATTAAATTCAGATGCAATTTCTGTGTTTCATTGTCAATTAGAAGGTCCAAGGGATACAGTAAACCTGAAGTGAAGCATCGGAATCTAAAACTGGACTCACAGGAGAGGTTCAAATCATAGATAGTTAGACTGCCAGTCCTCTTGTACTTAAGTCGGCACTGAGCCTTTTGAATTTCATTCCGATGCAATTTCTGTGTTTCATCGTCAATAAGAAGGTGCAAGGTATACAGTAAATCTGAAGTGAAGCATCGGAATCTAAAACTGGACTCACAGGAGAGGTTCAAATCATAGATAGCTAGAATGTCAGTCCTCTTGTACTTATGTCGGCATTGTGCCATTTGTATTAAATTCGGATGCAATTTCTGTGTATCATCGTCAATATGTAGGTACAAGGTATACAGTAAACCTGAAGTGAAGCATCGGAATCTAAAACTGGACTCGCAGGAGAGGTCAAATCATAGAAAGAGAGAGTCTCAGTCCTCTTTTACTTAAGTCTTCATTGTGCCTTTTGTATTAAATTCATATACAATTTCTGTGTTTCATCGTCAATAAGAAGGTGCAAGGTATACAGTAAACCTGAAGTGAAGCATCGGAATCTAAAACTAGACACGCAGGAGAGGTCAAATCATAGTAAGAGAGAGTCTCAGTCCTCTTTTACTTAAGCCGGCATTGTGCCTTTTGTATTAAGTTCCGTTGCAATTTCTGTGTATCATCGTCAATAAAAAGTTCCAAGGTATACAGTAAACCTGAAGTGAAGCATCGGAATCTAAAACTGGACTCGCAGGAGAGTTCAAATCATAGAAAGAGAGAGTCTCAGTCCTCTTTTACTTAAGTCGGCATTGTGCCTTTTGTATTAAATTCATATACAATTTCTGTGTTTCATCGTCAATAAGAAGGTGCAAGGTAAACAGTAAACATGAAGTGAAGCATCGGAATCTAAAGCTGGACTCACAGGGCAGGTTCAAATCATAGAAAGTGGGAGTGTCAGACCTTTTGTACTTAAGTTGGCAAGGTTCCTTTTGTATTAAATTCAGATGCAATTTCTGTGTTTCATCGTCAATTAGAAGGTCCAAGGGATACAGTAAACCTGAAGTGAAGCATCGGAATCTAAAACTGGACTCACAGGAGAGGTTCAAATCATAGAAAGTTAGAGTGTTAGTCCTCTTGACTTTAAGTCGGCATTGTGCCTTTTGAATTTAATTCCGGTGCAATTTCTGTGTTTCATCGTCAATAAGAATGTCCAAGGGATACAGTAAACTTGAAGTGAAGAATCGGAATCTAAAACTGGACTCACACGAGAGGTTCAAATCATAGAAAGTTAGAGTGCCAGTCCTCTTGTACTTAAGTCGGCATTGTGCGTTTTGTATTAAATTCTGATGCAAACTCTGTGTTTCATCGTCAATACGAAGGTCCAAGGGATACAGTAAACCTGAAGTGAAGCATCGGAATCTAAAAATGGACCCACAGGAGAGGTTCAAATCATAGAAAGTGAGAGTGTCAGTCCACTTTTACTTAAGTCGGCATTGTGCCTTTTGTATTAAATTCCGATGCGATTTCTGTGTTTCATCGTCAATAAGAAGGTACAAGGATTACAGTAAACCAGAAGTGAAGCATCGGAATCTAAAACAGGACTCACAGGAGAGGTTCAAATCATAGAAAGAGAGAGTGTCAGTCCTCTTTTACTTAAGCCGGCATTGTGCATTTTGTATTAAGTTCCGTTGCAATTTCTGTGTATCATCGTCATTAAAAAGGTCCAAGGTATACAGTAAACCTGAAGAGAAGCATCGGAATCTAAAACTGGACTCGCAGGAGAGGTCAAATCATAGAAAGAGAGAGTCTCAGTCCTCTTTTACTTAAGTCGGCATTGTGCATTTTGTATTAAATTCATATACAATTTCTGTGTTTCATCGTCAATAAGAAGGTGCAAGGTATACAGTAAACATGAAGTGAAGCATCGGAATCTAAAGCTGGACTCACAGGACAGGTTCAAATCATAGAAAGTGAGAGTGTCAGTCCTTTTGTACTTAAGTTGGCATTGTGCCTTTTGTATTAAATTCAGATGCAATTTCTGTGTTTCATCGTCAATTAGAAGGTCCAAGGGATACAGTAAACCTGAAGTGAAGCATCGGAATCTAAAACTGGACTCACAGGAGAGGTTCAAATCATAGAAAGTGAGAGTGTCAGTCCGCTTTCACTTAAGTCGGCATTGTGCCTTTTTTATTAAATTCGGATGCTATTTCTGTGTTTCTTCGTCAATAAGAAGGTCCGAGGGATACAGTGAACCTGAAGTGAAGCATCTGAATCTAAAACTGGACTCACAGGAGAGGTTCAAATCATAGAATGTGAGAGTGTCAGTCCTCTTGTACTTATGTCGGCATTGTGCCTTCTGTAATAAATTCGGATGCAATTTCTGTGTTTCATGGTCAATAAGAATGTCCAAGGGATACAGTAAACCTGAAGTGAAGCATCACAATCTAAAACTGGACTCACAGGAGAGGTTCAAATTATAAAAAGTGAGAATGTCACTCCTCTTGTACTTATGTCGGCATTATGCCGTTTGTATCAAATTCGGATGCAATTTCTGTGTTTCATCGCCAATAAGAAGGTGCAAGGTATACAGTAAACCTGAAGTGAAGCATCGGAATCTACACCTGGACTCACAGGAGAGGTTCAAATCATAGAAAGTTAGAGTGTCAGTCCTCTTGTATTTAAGTCGGCATTGTGCCTTTTGAATTTAATTCCCGTGCAATTTCTGTGTTTCATCGTCAATAAGAAGGTCCAAGGGATACAATAACCCTGAAGTGAAGAATCGGAATCTAGAACTGGAATCACAGGAGAGTTTCAAATTTTAGAAATTGAGAGTGTCAGTCCGCTTTTACGTAAGTCGGCATTGTGCCTTTTGTATTGAATTCGGATGCTATTTCTGTGTTTCATCGTCAATAAGAAGGTCCAAGGGATACAGTGAACCTGAAGTGAAGCATCGGAATTAAAAACTGGGCTCACAGGAGAGGTTCAAATCATAGAAAGTGGGAGTGTCAGTCCTCTTGTACTTAAGTCGGCATTGTGCTCTTTGTATTAAATTCGGATGCAATTTCTGTGTTTCATCGTCAATATGAAGGTGCAAGGTATACAGTAAACCTCAAGTGAAGCATCGGAATCTAAAACTAGACCCACAGGAGAGGTTCAAATCATAGAAAGAGAGAGTGTCAGTCCTCTTTTACTTAAGCTGGCATTGTGCCTTTTGTATTAAGATCCGTTGCAATATCTGTGTTTCATCGTCAGTAAAAAGGTCCATGGAATACAGTAAACCTGAAGTGATGCATCGGAAACTAAAACTGGATTCGCAGGAGAGGTCCTAATCATAGAAAGCGAGAGTGTCAGTCCTCTTTTACTTAAGTCGGCATTGTGCCTTTTGTATTAAACTGGGATGCAATTTCTGTGTTTCATCGCCAATAAGAAGGTCCAAAGGATACAGTAAACCTGAAGTGAAGCATCGGTATCTAAAACTGGACTCACAGGTGAGGTTCAAATCATAGAATGAGATAGTGTCAGTCCTCTTTTCTTAAGTCGGCATTGTGCCTTTTGTATTAAATTCGGATGCAATTTCTGTGTTTCATCGTCAATAAGAGGGTCCAAGGTATACAGTAAACCTGAAGTGAAGCATCGGACTCTAAAACTGGTCTCACAGGAGAGGGCCAAATCATAGAAAGTGAGAGTGTCAGGCCTCTTGTACTTAGGTCGGCATTGTGCCTTTTTTATTAAATTCGGATGGAACTTCTGTATTTCATCGTCAATAAGATTGTCCAAGGGATACAGTAAATCTGAAGTGATCCATCGGAATCTAAAACTGGATTCACAGGAGAGGTTTAAATCATAGATAGTTAGAGTGTCAGTCCTCTTGTACTTAAGTCGGCATTGTGTCTCTTCAATTTAATTCCGATGCAATTTCTGTGGTTCATCGTCAATAAGAACGTGCAAGGTATACAGTAAACCTGAAGTGAAGCATCGGAATCTAAAACTGGACTCACAGGAGAGTTTAAAATCATAGAAATTGAGAGTGTCAGTACTCTTGTACTTAAGTCGGCATTGTGCCTTTTCAATTTAATTTCGGTGAAATTTCTGTGTTTCATCGTCAATAAGAAGGTGCAAGGTATACTGTAAACCTGAAGTGAAGCATCGGAATCTAAAACTGGACTCACAGGAGAGGTTCAAATCATAGAATGTGAGAGTGTCAGTCCTCTTTTACTTAAGTCGGCATTGTGCCTTTTGTATTAAATTCGGATGCAATTTCTGTGTTTCATCGTCAATAAGAGGGTCCAAGGTATACAGTAAACCTGAAGTGAAGCATCGGACTCTAAAACTGGTCTCACAGGAGAGGGCCAAATCATAGAAAGTGAGAGTGTCAGTCCTCTTGTACTTAAGTCGGCATTGTGCCTTCTGTATTAAATTCGGATGCAAACACTGTGTTTCATCGTAAATACGCAGGTCCAAGGGATTCAGTAAAACTGAAGTGAAGAATCGGAATCTAAAACTGGACTCACAGGAGAGGTTCAAAACATAGACAGTTAGAGTGTCGGTCCTCTTGTACTTACGTCGGCATTGTGCCTTTTGTACTAAATTCAGATGCAATTTCTGTGTTTCATCGTCAATAAGAAGGCCCAAGGGATACAGTAAACCTGAAGTGAAGCATCGGAATCTAAAACTGGACTCACAGGAGAGGTTCCAATCATAGAAAGATAGAGTGTCAGTCCTCTTGTACTTAAGTCCACATTGTGCCTTTTGTATTAAATTCGGATGCAAACTCTGTATTTCATCGTCAATAAGATGGTCCAAAGGATACAGTAAACCAGAAGTGAAGCATCGGAATCTAAAACTGGACTCACAGGAGAGGTTCAAATCATAGACAGTTAGAGTGTCGGGCCTCTTGTACTTAAGTCGGCATTGTTCCTTTTGTATTAAATTCAGATGCTATTTCTGTGTCTCATCGTCAATAAGAAGGTCCAAGGCATACAATATACCTGAAGTGAAGCATCGGAATCTAAAACTGGACTCACAGGAGATGTCCAAATCACAGAAAGTGAGAGTGTCAGTCCTCTTTTACTTAAGTCGGCATTGTGCATTTTGTATTAAATTCGAATGCAATTTCTGTGTTTCATTGTCAATAAGAAGGTGCAAGGGATACAGTAAACCTGAAGTGAAGCATCGGAATCTAAAACTGGACTCACAGGAGAGGTTCAAATCATAGATAGAGAGAGTGTCTCTCCTCCTTTACTTAAGTCGGCATTGTGCCTTTTGTATTAAATTCGGATGCAATTTCTGTATTGCATCGTCAATAAGAAGGTCCTAGGGATACAGTAAACCTGAAGTGAAGCATCGGAATCTAAAACTGGACTCACAGGAGAGGTTCAAATCATAGAAAGTGAGAGTGTCAGTCCTCTTGTACTTAAGTCGGCATTGTGCCTTTTGTATTAAATTCCGATGCATTTTCTGTGTTTCATCGTCAATAAGAAGGTGCAAGGTATACAGTAAACCTGAAGTGAAGCATCGGAATCTAAAACTGGACTCGCAGAAGAGGTCCAACTCATAGAAAGAGAGAGTGTCAGTCCTCTTTTACTTATGTCGGCATTGTGCCTTTTGTATTAAATTCGGATGCAATTTCTGTGTTTCATCGCCAATAAAAAGGTCCAAGGAATACAGTAAACCTGAAGTGAACCATCGGAATCTAAAACTGGACTCACAGGAGAGGTTCAAATCACAGAAAGTTAGAGTGTCAGTCCTCTTGTACTTAAGTCGGCAATGTGCCTTTTGTATTAAATTCGGATGCAAACTCTGTATTTCATCGTCAATAAGAAGGTCCAAAGGATACAATAAACCTGAAGTGAAGCATCGGAATCTAAAACTGGACTCACAGGAGAGGTTCAAATCATAGACAGTTAGAGTGTCGGTCCTCTTGTACTTAAGTCGGCATTGTGCCTTTTGTCATAAATTCAGATGCAATTTCTGTGTCTCATCGTCAATAAGAAGGTCCAAGGCATACAGAAAACCTGAAGTGAAGCATCGGAATCTAAAACTGGACTCACAGGAGAGGTCCAAATCACAGAAAGTGAGAGTGTCAGTCCTCTTTTACTTAAGTAGGCATTGTGCATTTTGTATTAAATTCGGATGCAATTTCTGTGTTTAATCGTCAATAAGAAGGTGCAAGGGATACAGTAAACCTGAAGTGAAGCATCGGAATCTAAAACTGGACTCACAGGAGAGGTTCAAATCATAGAAAGTTAGAGTGTCAGTCCTGTTGTACTTAAGTCGGCATTGTGCCTTTTGTATTAAATTCGGATGCAAAGTCTGTGGCTCATCGTCAATAAGAAGGTCCAAAGGATACAGTAAACCTGAAGTGAAGCATCGGAATCTAAAACTGGACTCACAGGAGAGGTTCAAATCATAGGTAGTGAGAGTGTCAGTCCTCTAGTATCTAAGTCGGCATTGTGCCTTTTGTATTGAATTCGAATGTAATTTCTGCGTTTCATCGTCAATAAGAAGGTCCAAGGGATATAGTAAAACTGAATTGAAGCATCGGAATCGAAATCTGACCTCACAGGAGAGGTTCGAATCATAGAGAGTGACAGTGCCAGTCCTCTTGTACTTAGGTCGGCATTGTGCCATTTGTATTAAATTCGGAAGCAATTTCTGTGTTTCATCGTCAATAAGAAGGTCCTAGGCATACAGTAAACCTGAAGTGAAGCATCCGCATCTAAAACTGGACGCACAGGAGAGGTTCAAATCATAGAAAGTTAGAGTGTCAGTCCCCTGTTGTACTTATGTCGGCATTGTGCATTTTTAATTTAATTCCGATGCAATTTCTATCTCTCATTGTCAATAAGAAGGTGCTAGGTATACAGTAAACCTGAAGTGAAGCATCGGAATCTGAAACTGGACTCAAAGGAGAAGTTCATATCATAGATAGAGAGAGTGTCAGTCCTCTTTTACTTAAGTCGGCATTGTGCCTATTGTATTAAATTCGGATGCATTTTCTGTATTGCATCGTCAATAAGAAGGTCCAAGAGATACAGTAAACCTGAAGTGAAGCATCGGAATCTAAAACTGGACTCACAGGAGAGGTTCAAATCATAGAAAGTTAGAGTGTCTGTCCCCTGTTGTACTTATGTCGGCATTGTGCCTTTTGTAATAAATTCCGATGCAATTTCTGTGTTTCATCGTCAATAATATGTTGCAAGCTATACGGTAAATCTGAAGTGACGCATCGGAATCTAAAATTGGACTCACAGGAGAAGTACAAATCATAGAAAGTGAGAGTGTCAGTCCTCTGTTACTTAAGTCGGCATTGTGGCATTTGTATTAAATTCGGATGCAATTTCTGTGTTTCATCGTCAATAAGAAGGTTCAAGGGATACAGTAAACCTGAAGTGAAGTATCGGAATCAAATACTGGACTCACAGGAGAGGTTCAAATCATAGAAAGTGAGAGTGTCAGTCCTCTTGTACTTAAGTCGGCATTGTGCCTTTTGTACTAACTTCGGATGCAATGTCTGTGTTTCATCGTCAATATGAAGGTCCAAGGTATATAGTAAACCTGAAGTGAAGCATCGGAATCTAAAACTGGACTCACAGGAGAGTTTCAAATCATAGAATGTGAGAGTGTCAGTACTCTTGTACTTAAATCGGCATTGTGCCTTTTGAATTTAATTCCGATGCAATTTCTGTGTTTCATCGTCAATAAGAAGGTGCAAGGTATACAGTAATCCTGAAGTGAATCAACGGAATCTAAAACTGGGCTCACAGGAGAGATTCAAATCATAGAAAGTGAGAGTGTCAGTCCTCTTTTACTTAAGTCGGAATTGTGCCTTTTGAATTAAATTCGGATGCAAACTCTGTGTTTCATCGTAAATACGAAGGTCCAAGGGATTCAGTAAAGCTGAAGTGAAGCATCGGAATATAAAAATGGACTCACAGGAGAGGTTCAAAACATAGACAGTCAGAGTGTCGGTCCTCTTGTACTTAAGTCGGCATTGTGCATTTTGTATTAAATTCAGATGCAATTTCTGTGTCTCATCGTCAATAAGATGATCCAAGGCATACAGTAAACCTGAAGTGAAGCATCGGAATCTAAAACTGGACTCACAGGAGAGGTTCAAATCACAGAAAGTGAGAGTGTCAGTCGTATTTTACTTAAGTCGGCATTGTGCCTTTTGTATTAAATTGGGATGCAATTTCTGTGTTTAATCGTCAATAAGAAGGTGCAAGGGGTACAGTAAACCTGAAGTGAAGCATCGGAATCTAAAATTGGACTCACAGGAGAGGTTCAAATCATAGAAAGTTAGAGTGTCAGTCCTCTTGTACTTAAGTCGGCATTGTGCTTTTTGTATTAAATTCGGATGCAAAGTCTGTGGCTCATCGTCAATAAGAAGGTCCGAAGGATACAGTAAACTTGAAGTGAAGCATCGGAATCTGAAACTGGACTCACAGGAGAGGTTCAAATCATAGATAGTGAGAGTGTCAGTCCTCTAGTATCTAAGTCGTCATTGTGCCTTTTGTATTGAATTCGAATGAAATTTCTGTGTTTCATCGTCAATAAGAAGGTCCAAGGGATATAGTAAAACTGAATTGAAGCATCGGAATCGAAATCTGACCTCACGGGAGAGGTTCGAATCATAGAGAGTGACAGTGCCAGTCCTCTTGTACTTAGGTCGGCATTGTGCCATTTGTATTAAATTCGGATGCAATTTCTGTGTTTCATCGTCAATAATAAGTTGCAAGCTATACAGTAAACCTGAAGTGACGCATCGAAATCTAAAACTGGACTCACAGGAGCAGTTCAAATCATAGAAAGTGAGAGTGTCAGTCCTCTGTTACCTAAGTCGGCATTGTGGCATTTGTATTAAATTCGGATGCAATTTCTGTGTTTCATCGTCAATAAGAAGGTCCAAGGGATACAGTAAACCTGAAGTGAAGTATCGGAATCTAAAACTGGACTCACAGGAGAGGTTCAAATCATAGAAAGTGAGAGTGTCAGTCCTCTTGTACTTAAGTCGGCATTGTGCATTTTTAATTTAATTCCGATGCAATTTCTCTCTCTCATTGTCAATAAGAAGGTGCAAGGTATACAGTAAACCTGAAGTGAAGCATCGGAATCTGAAACTGGACTCAAAGGAGAAGTTCATATCATAGATAGAGAGAGTGTCAGTCCTCTTTTACTTAAGTCGGCATTGTGCCTTTTGTATTAAATTCGGATGCAATATCTGTATTGCATCGTCAATAAGAAGGTCCAAGAGATACAGTAAACCTGAAGTGAAGCATCGGAATCTAAAACTGGACTCACAGGAGAGGTTCAAATCATAGAAAGTTAGAGTGTCAGTCCTCTGTTACTTAAGTCGGCATTGTGGCATTTGTATTAAGTTCGGATGCAATTTCTGTGTTTCATCGTCAATAAGAAGGTCCAAGGGATACAGTAAACCTGAAGTGAAGTATCGCAATCTAATACTGGACTCACAGGAGAGGTTCAAATCATAGAAAGTGAGAGTGTCAGTACTCTTGTACTTAAATCGGCATTGTGCCTTTTGAATTTAATTCCGATGCAATTTCTGTGTTTCATCGTCAATAAGAAGGTGCAAGGTATACAGTAATCCTGAAGTGAATCAACGGAATCTAAAACTGGGCTCACAGGAGAGGTTCAAATCATAGAAAGTGAGAGTGTCAGTCCTCTTTTACATAAGTCGGCATTGTGCCTTTTGTATTAAATTCGGATGCAATTTCTGTGTTTCATCGTCAATACAAAGGTCCAAGGTATATACTAAACCTGAAGTGAAGCATCGGAATCTAAAACTGGACTCACAGGAGAGTTTCTACTCATAGAAAGTGAGAGTGTCAGTACTCTTGTACTTAAATCGGCATTGTGCCTTTTGTATTAAATCCGGATGTAATTTCTGTGTTTCATCGTCAATAAGTGGGTCCAAGGTATACAGTAATCCTGAAGTGAAGCATCGGAATCTAAAACTGGTCTCACAGGAGAGGTTCAAATCATAGAAAGAGAGAGTGTCGATCCTCTTGTACTTAAGTCGGCATTGTGCCTTTTGTATTAAATTTGGATGCAATCTCTGTGTTTCATAGTAAATATGAAGGTCCAAGGGATTCAGTAAACCTGAAGTGAAGCATAGGAATCTAAAACTGGACTCACAGGAGAGATTCAAAACGTAGACAGTTAGAGTGTCGGTCCTCTTGTACTTAAGTCGGCATTGTGCCTTTTGTATTAAATTCAGATGGAATTTCTGTGTCTCATTGTCAATAAGAAGGTCCAAGACATACAGTCAAACTGAAGTGAAGCATCGGAATCTAAAACTGGACTCACAGGAGAGGTTCAAATCATAGAAAGTGAGAGTGTCAGTCCTCCTTTACTTAAGTCGGCATTGTGCCTTTTGTATTAAATTCGGATGCAATTTCTGTGTTTCATCGTCAGTAAGAAGGTCCAATGTATATAGTAAACCTGAAGTGAAGCATCGGAATATAAAACTGGACTCACAGGAGAGGTTCAAACCATAGAAAGTGAGAGTATCAGTCCTCTTTACTTATGTCGGCATTGTGCCTTTTGTATTAAATTCGGATTCAATTTCTGTGTTTCATCGTCAATAAGAAGATCCAAGCGGTACAGTAAACCTGAAGTGAAGCAACGGAATCTAAAACTGGACTAACAGGAGAGGTTCAAATCATAGAAAGTGAGAGTGTCAGTTCTCTTTTACTTTAGTCGGCATTGTGCCTTTTGTATTAAATTCGTATGCAATTTCTGTGTTTCATCGTCAATAAGAAGGTGCAAGGTATACAGTAAACCTGAAGTGAAGCATCCGAATCTAAGACTTGACTCACAGGAGAGGTTCAAATCATAGAAAATGAGAGTGTCAGTCCTCTTGTACTAAAGTCGGCATTGTGCCTTTTGTATTAAATTCGGATGCAAACTCTGTGTTTCATCGTAAATAAGAAGGTCCAGGCGATTCAGTAAACCTGAAGTGAAGCATCGGAATCTAAAACTGGACTCACAGGAGAGTTTAAAACCATAGACAGTTAGAGTGTCGGTCCTCTTGTACTTAAGTTGGCATTGTGCATTTTGTATTAAATTCAGATGCAATTTCAATGTCTCATCGTCCATAACAAGGTCCAAGGCATGCAGTAAACCTGAAGTGAAGCATCGGAATCTAAAACTGGACTCACAGGAGAGGTTCAAATCACAGAAAGTGAGAGTGTCAGTCCTCTTTTACTTAAGTCGGCATTGTGCCTTTTGTATTAAATTCGGATGCAATTTCTGTCTTTCATCGTCAATAAGAGGGTCCAAAGGATACAGTAAACCTGAAGTGAAGCATCGGAATCCAAAACTGGACCCACAGGAGAGGTTCAAATCATAGAAAGTGAGAGTGTCAGTCCTCTAGTACTTCAGTCGGCATTGTGCCTTTTGAATTTAATTCCGATGCAATTTCTGTGTTTCATCGTCAATAAGAAGGTGCAAGGTATACAGTAAACCTGAAGTGAAGCATCGGAAACTAAAACTGGACTCACAGGAGAAGTTCAAATCATAGAAAGTGAGAGTGTCAATCCTCTTGTACTTAGGTCAGCATTGTGCCTTTTGTACTATATTCGGATGCAATTTCTGTGTTTCATCGTCAAAAAGGAGGTCCAAGGTATATAGTAAACCTGAGGTGAAGCTTCGGAATCTAAAACTGGTCTCACAGGGACTTTCAAATCATAGAAAGTGAGAGTGTCAGTACTCTTGTACTTAAGTCTGCATTGTGCCTTTGGAATTTAATTTCAGTGATATTTCTGTGTTTCATCGTCAATAAGAAGGTGCAAGGTATACACTAAACCCGAAGTGAAGCATCGGAATCTAAAACAGGACTCACAGAAGAGGTTCAAATCATAGGAAGTGTGAGTGTCAGTCCTCTTTAACTTAAGTCGGCATTGGGCCTTTTGTAATAAATTCGGATGCAATTTCCGTGTTTCATCGTCAATAAGAGGGTTCAAGGTATACAGTAAACCTGAAGTGAAGCATCGGAATCTAAAACTGGTCTCACAGGAGAGGTTCAAATCATAGAAAGTGAGAGTGGCAGACCTCTTGTACTTATGTCGGCATTGTGCCTTTTGTATTAAATTCGGATGCAAACTCCGTGTTTCATCGTAAATACGAAGGTCCAAGGGATTCAGTAAAACTGAAGTGAAGCATCGGAATCTAAAACTGGACTCACAGGAGAGGTTGAAAACATAGACAGTTAGAGTGTCGGTCCTCTTGTACTTAAGTCGGCATTGTGCCTTTTGTATTAAATTCAGATCCAATATCTGCGTCTCATCGTCAATAAGAAGGTCCAAGGCATACAGTAAACCTGAAGTGAAGCATCGGAATCTAAAACTGGACTCACAGGAGAGGTTCAAATCACAGAAAGTGAGAGAGTCAGTCCTATTTTACTTATGTCGGCATTGTGCCTTTTGTATTAAATTGGGATGCAATTTCTGTGTTTCATCGTCAATAAGAAGGTCCAAGCGATACAGTAAACCTGAAGTGAACCATCGGAATCTAAAACTGGACTCACAGGAGAGGTTCAAATCACAGAAAGTTAGAGTGTCAGTCCTCTTGTACTTAAGTCGGCAATGTGCCTTTTGTTTTACTTTCGGATGCAAAGTCTGTGGCTCATCGTCAATAAGAAGGTCCAAAGGATACAGTAAACCTGAAGTGAAGCATCGGAATCTAAAACTGGACTCACAGGAGAGGTTCAAATCATAGATAGTGAGAGTCTCAGTCCTCTAGTATCTAAGTCGGCATTGTGCCTTTTGTATTGAATTCGAATGTAATTTCTGTGTTTCATTGTCAATAAGAAGGTCCCAGGGATATAGTAAAACTGAATTGAAGCATCGGAATCTAAATCTGACCTCACAGGAGAGGTTCGAATCATAGAGAGTGACAGTGCCAGTCCTCTTGTACTTGTGTCGGCATTGTGCTATTTGTATTAAATTCGGATGCAATTTCGGTGTTTCATCGTCAATAAGTAGGTCCTAGGCATACAGTAAACCTGAAGTGAAGCATCCGAATCTAAAACTGGACGCACAGGAGAGGTTCATATCATAGAAAGTTAGAGTGTCAGTCCCCTGTTGTACTTATGTCGGCATTGTGCCTTTTGTAATAAATTCCGATGCAATTTCTGTGTTTCATCGTCAATAATAAGTTGCAAGCTATACAGTAAACCTGAAGTGACGCATCGAAATCTAAAACTGGACTCACAGGAGCAGTTCAAATCATAGAAAGTGAGAGTGTCAGTCCTCTGTTACTTAAGTCGGCATTGTGGCATTTGTATTAAATTCGGATGCAATTTCTGTGTTTCATCGTCAATAAGAAGGTCCAAGGGATACAGTAAACCTGAAGTGAAGTATCGGAATCTAAAACTGGACTCACAGGAGAGGTTCAAATCATAGAAAGTGAGAGTGTCAGTCCTCATGTACTTAAGTCGGCATTGTGCATTTTAAATTTAATTCCGATGCAATTTCTATCTCTCATTGTCAATAAGAAGGTGCAAGGTATACAGTAAACCTGAAGTGAAGCATCGGAATCTGAAACTGGACTCAAAGGAGAAGTTCATATCATAGATAGAGAGAGTGTCAGTCCTCTGTTACTTAAGTCGGCATTGTGGCATTTGTATTAAATTCGGATGCAATTTCTGTGTTTCATCGTCAATAAGAAGGTCCAAGGGATACAGTAAACCTGAAGTGAAGTATCGGAATCTAAAACTGGATTCACAGGAGAGGGTCAAATCATAGTAAGTGAGAGTGTCAGTCCTCTTGTACTTAAGTCGGCATTGTGCCTTTTGTACTAACTTCGGATGCAATTTCTGTGTTTGATCGTCAACACGAAGGTCCAAGGTATATAATAAACCTGAAGTGAAGCATCGGAATCTAAAACTGGACTCACAGGAGAGTTTCAAATCATAGAAAGTGAGAGTGTCAGTACTCTTGTACTTAAATCGGCATTGTGCCTTTTGAATTTAATTCCGATGCAATTTCTGAGTTTCATCGTCAATAAGAAGGTGCAAGGTAACAGTAATCCTGAAGTGAATCAACGGTATCTGAAACTGGGCTCACAGGAGAGGTTCAAATCATAGAAAGTGAGAGTGTCAGTCCTCTTTTACTTAAGTCGGCATTGTGCCTTTTGTATTAAATTTGGATGCAAACTCTGTGTTTCATCGTAAATAAGAAGGTACAAGGGAATCAGTAAACCTGAAGTGAAGCATCGGAATCTAAAACTGGACTCACAGGAGAGATTCAAAACATAGACAGTTAGAGTGTCGGTCCTCTTGTACTTAAGTCGGCATTGTGCCTTTTGTATTAAATTCGGATGCAATTTCTGTGTCTCATTGTCAATAAGAAGGTCCAAGACATACAGTCAAACTGAAGTGAAGCATCGGAATCTAAAACTGGACTCAAAGGAGAGGTTCAAATCATTGAAAGTGAGAGTGTCAGTCCTCTTGTACTTAAATCGGCATTGTGCGTTTTGTACTAAATCCGGATGTAATTTCTGTGTTTCATCGTCAATAAGTGGGTCCAAGGTATACAGTAAGCCTGAAGTGAAGCATCGGAATCTAAAACTGGTCTCACAGGAGAGGTTCAAATCATAGAAAGAGAGAGTGTCAATCCTCTTGTACTTAAGTCGGCATTGTGCCTTTTGTATTAAATTTGGATGCAATCTCTGTGTTTCATCGAAAATAAGAAGGGCCAAGGGATTCAGTAAACCTGAAGTGAAGCATCGGAATCTAAAACTGGACTCACAGGAGAGATTCAAAACATAGACAGTTAGAGTGTTGGTCCTCTTGTACTTAAGTCGGCATTGTGCCTTTTGTATTAAATTCAGATGCAATTTCTGAGTCTCATTGTCAATAAGAAGGTCCAAGACATACAGTCAAACTGAAGTGAAGCATCGGACTCTAAAACTGGACTCACAGGAGAGGTTCAAATCATAGAAAGTGAGAGTGTCAGTCCTCTTTTACTTAAGTCGGCATTGTGCCTTTTGTATTAAATTCGGATGCAATTTCTGTGTTTCATCGTCAATAAGAAGGTCCAATGTATATAGTAAACCTGAAGTGAAGCATCGGAATATAAAACTGGACTCACAGGAGAGGTTCAAATCATAGAAAGAAAGAGTGTAAGTCCTCTTTTACTTATGTCGGCATTGTGCCTTTTGTATTAAATTCGGATTCAATTTCTGTGTTTCATCGTCAATAAGAAGGTCCAAGCGATACAGTAAACCTGAAGTGAAGCATCGGAATCTAAAACTGGACTAACAGGAGAGGTTCAAATCATAGAAAGTGAGAGTGTCAGTCCTCTTTTACTTTAGTCGGCATTGTGCCTTTTGTATTAAATTCGGATGCAATTTCTGTGTTTCATCGTCAATAAGAAGGTGCAAGGTATACAGTAAACCTGAAGTGAAGCATCCGAATCTAAGACTTGACTCACAGGAGAGGTTCAAATCATAGAAAGTGAGAGTGTCAGACCTCTTGTACTAAAGTCGGCATTGTGCCTTTTGTATTAAATTCGGATGCAAACTCTGTGTTTCATCGTAAATAAGAAGGTCCAGGCGATTCAGTAAACCTGAAGTAAAGCATCGGAATCTAAAACTGGACTCACAGGAGAGGTTCAAAGCATAGACAGTTAGAGTGTCGGTCCTCTTGTACTTAAGTTGGCATTGTGCATTTTGCATTAAATTCAGATGCAATTTCAATGTCTCATCGTCCATAACAAGGTCCAAGGCATGCAGTAAACCTGAAGTGAAGCATCGGAATCTAAAACTGGACTCACAGGAGAGGTTGAAATCACAGAAAGTGAGAGTGTCAGTCCTCTTTTACTTAAGTCGGCATTGTGCCTTTTGTATTACATTCGGATGCAATTTCGGTCTTTCATCGTCAATAAGAAGGTCCAAAGGATACAGTAAACCTGAAGTTAAGCATCGGAATCCAAAACTGGACCCACAGGAGAGGTTCAAATCATAGAAAGTGAGAATGTCAGTCCTCTAGTACTGAAGTCGGCATTGTGCCTTTTGAATTTAATTCCGATGCAATTTCTGTGTTTCATCGTCAATAAGAAGGTGCAAGGTATACAGTAAACCTGAAGTGAAGCATCGGAAATTAAAACTGGACTCACAGGAGAAGTTCAAATCATAGAAAGTGAGAGTGTCAATCCACTTGTACTTAAGTCAGCATTGTGCCTTTTGTACTATATTCGGATGCCATTTCTGTGTCTCATCGTCAAAAAGGAAGTCCAAGGTATACAGTAAACCTGAGGTGAAGCATCGGAATCTAAAACTGGTCTCACAGGGAGTTTCAAATCATAGAAAGTGAGAGTGTCAGTACTCTTGTACTTAAGTCTGCATTGTGCCTTTTGAATTTAATTTCAGTGAAATTTCTTTGTTTCATCGTCAATAAGAAGGTGCAAGGTATACAGTAAACCTGATGTGAAGCATCGGAATCTAAAACTGGACTCACAGGAGAGGTTGAAATCACAGAAAGTGAGAGTGTCAGGCCTCTTGTTCTTAAGTCGGCATTGTGCCTTTTGTATTAAATTCCGATGCAATATCTGTGTCTCATCGTCAATAAGAAGGTCCAGGCGATTCAGTAAACCTGAAGTGAAGCATCGGAATCTAAAACTGGACTCACAGGAGAGGTTCAAAGCATAGACAGTTAGAGTGTCGATCCTCTTGTACTTAAGTTGGCATTGTGCATTTTGTATTAAATTCCGATGCAATTTCAATGTCTCATCGTCCATAACAAGGTCCAAGGCATGCAGTAAACCTGAAGTGAAGCATCGGAATCTAAAACTGAACTCACAGGAGAGGTTGAAATCACAGAAAGTGAGAGTGTCAGTCCTCTTGTACTTAAGTCGGCATTGTGCCTTTTGTATTAAATTCAGATGCAATATCTGTGTCTCATCGTCAATAAGAAGGTCCAAGGCATACAGTAAACCTGAAGTGAAGCATCGGAATCTAAAACAGGACTAACAGGAGAGATTCAAATCACAGAAAGTGAGAGTGTCAGTCCTCTTGTACTTAAGTCGGCATTGTGCCTTTTGTGTATGAATTCGGATGCAAACTCTGTGGCTCATCGTCAATAAGAAGGTCCAAAGGGTACAGTAAACCTGAAGTGAAGCATCGGAATCTAAAACTGGACTAACAGGAGAGGTTCAAATCATAGAAAGTGAGAGTGTCAGTCCTCTTTTACTTTAGTCGGCATTGTGCCTTTTGTATTAAATTCGGATGCAATTTCTGTGTTTCATCGTCAATAAGAAGGTGCAAGGTATACAGTAAACCAGAAGTGAAGCATCCGAATCTAAGACTTGACTCACAGGAGAGGTTCAAATCATAGAAAGTGAGAGTGTCAGACCTCTTGTACTAAAGTCGGCATTGTGAATTTTGTATTAAATTCGGATGCAAACTCTGTGTTTCATCGTAAATAAGAAGGTCCAGGCGATTCAGTAAACCTGAAGTAAAGCATCGGAATCTAAAACTGGACTCACAGGAGAGGTTCAAAGCATAGACAGTTAGAGTGTCGGTCCTCTTGTACTTAAGTTGGCATTGTGCATTTTGCATTAAATTCAGATGCAATTTCAATGTCTCATCGTCCATAACAAGGTCCAAGGCATGCAGTAAACCTGAAGTGAAGCATCGGAATCTAAAACTGGACTCACAGGAGAGGTTGAAATCACAGAAAGTGAGAGTGTCAGTCCTCTTTTACTTAAGTCGGCATTGTGCCTTTTGTATTAAATTCGGATGCAATTTCGGTCTTTCATCGTCAATAAGAAGGTCCAAAGGATACAGTAAACCTGAAATTAAGCATCGGAATCCAAAACTGGACCCACAGGAGAGGTTCAAATCATAGAAAGTGAGAATGTCAGTCCTCTAGTACTGAAGTCGGCATTGTGCCTTTTGAATTTAATTCCGATGCAATTTCTGTGTTTCATCGTCAATAAGAAGGTGCAAGGTATACAGTAAACCTGAAGTGAAGCATCGGAAATTAAAACTGGACTCACAGGAGAAGTTCAAATCATAGAAAGTGAGAGTGTCAATCCACTTGTACTTAAGTCAGCATTGTGCCTTTTGTACTATATTCGGATGCCATTTCTGTGTTTCATCGTCAAAAAGGAAATCCAAGGTATACAGTAAACCTGAGGTGAAGCATCGGAATCTAAAACTGGTCTCACAGGGAGTTTCAAATCATAGAAAGTGAGAGTGTCAGTACTCTTGTACTTAAGTCTGCATTGTGCCTTTTGAATTTAATTTCAGTGAAATTTCTTTGTTTCATCGTCAATAAGAAGGTGCAAGGTATACAGTAAACCTGATGTGAAGCATCGGAATCTAAAACTGGACTCACAGGAGAGGTTGAAATCACAGAAAGTGAGAGTGTCAGTCCTCTTGTTCTTAAGTCGGCATTGTGCCTTTTGTATTAAATCCCGATGCAATATCTGTGTCTCATCGTCAATAAGAAGGTCCAGGCGATTCAGTAAACCTGAAGTGAAGCATCGGTATCTAAAACTGGACTCACAGGAGAGGTTCAAAGCATAGACAGTTCGAGTGTCGGTCCTCTTGTACTTAAGTTGGCATTGTATATTTTGTATTAAATTCCGATGCAATTTCAAAGTCTCATCGTCCATAACAAGGTCCAAGGCATGCAGTAAACCTGAAGTGAAGCATCGGAATCTAAAACTGAACTCACAGGAGAGGTTGAAATCACAGAAAGTGAGAGTGTCAGTCCTCTTGTACTTAAGTCGGCATTGTGCCTTTTGTATTAAATTCAGATGCAATATCTGTGTCTCATCGTCAATAAGAAGGTCCAAGGCATACAGTAAACCTGAAGTGAAGCATCGGAATCTAAAACAGGACTAACAGGAGAGATTCAAATCACAGAAAGTGAGAGTGTCAGTCCCCTTGTACTTAAGTCGGCATTGTGCCTTTTGTGTATGAATTCGAATGTAATTTCTGTGTTTCATCGTCAATAAAAATGTCCAATGTATATAGTAAACCTGAATTGAAGCATCGGAATCTAAATCTGACCTCACAGGAGAGGTTCGAATCATAGAGAGTGACAGTGCCAGTCCTCTTGTACTTAGGTCGGCATTGTGCAATTTTAATTATTTTCCGATACAATTTCTATCTCTCATTGTCAATAAGAAGGTGCAAGGTATACAGTAAACCTGAAGTGAAGCATCGGAATCTGAAACTGGACTCAAAGGAGAAGTTCATATCATAGATAGAGAGAGTGTCTGTCCTCTTTTACTTAAGTCGGCATTGTGGCTTTTGTATTAAATTCGGATGCAATTTCTGTATTGCATCGTCAATAAGAAGGTCCAAGAGATACAGTAAACCTGAAGTGAAGCATCGGAATCTAAAACTGGACTCACAGGAGAGGTTCAAATCATAGAAAGTTAGAGTGTCAGTCCCCTGTTGTACTTATGTCGGCATTGTGCCTTTTGTAATAAATTCCGATGCAATTTCTGTGTTTCATCGTCAATAATATGTTGCAAGCTATACGGTAAACCTGAAGTGACGCATCGGAATCTAAAACTGGACTCACAGGAGAAGTTCAAATCATAGAAAGTGAGAGTGTCAGTCCTCTGTTACTTAAGTCGGCATTGTGGCATTTGTATTAAATTCGGATGCAATTTCTGTGTTTCATCGTCAATAAGAAGGTCCAAGGGATACAGTAAACCTGAAGTGAAGTATCGGAATCTAATACTGGACTCACAGGAGAGGTTCAAATCATAGTAAGTGAGAGTGTCAGTCCTCTTGTACTTAAGTCGGCATTGTGCCTTTTGTACTAACTTCGGATGCAATTTCTGTGTTTCATCGTCAATACGAAGGTCCAAGGTATATAGTAAACCTGAAGTGAAGCATCGGAATCTAAAACTGGACTCACAGGAGAGTTTCAAATCATAGCAAGTGAGAGTGTCAGTACTCTTGTACTTAAATCGGCATTGTGCCTTTTGTATTAAATTCGGATGCAATTTCTGTGTTTCATCGTCAATACGAAGGTCCAAGGTATATAGTAAACCTGAAGTGAAGCATCGGAATCTAAAACTGGACTCACAGGAGAGTTTCTAATCATAGAAAGTGAGAGAGTCAGTACTCTTGTACTTAAATCGGCATTGTGCTTTTTGTATTAAATCCGGATGTAATTTCTGTGTTTCATCGTCAATAAGTGGGTCCAAGGTATACAGTAATCCTGAAGTGAAGCATCGGAATCTAAAACTGGTCTCACAGGAGAGGTTCAAATCATAGAAAGAGAGAGTGTCAATCCTCTTGTACTTAAGTCGGCATTGTGCCTTTTGTATTAAATATGGATGCAATTTCCGTCTTTCATCGTCAATAAGAAGGTCCAAAGGATACAGTAAACCTGAAGTGAAGCATCGGAATCCAAAACTGGACCCACAATAGAGGTTCAAATCATAGAAAGTGAGAGTGTCAGTCCTCTAGTACTTAAGTCGGCATTGTGCCTTTTGAATTTAATTCCGATGCAATTTCTGTGTTTCATCGTCAATAAGAAGGTGCAAGGTATACAGTAAACCTGAAGTGAAGCATCGGAAACTAAAACTGGACTCACAGGAGAAGTTCAAATCATAGAAAGTGAGAGTGTCAATCCTCTTGTACTTAAGTCAGCATTGTGCCTTTTGTACTATATTCGGATGCAATTTCTGTGTTTCATCATCAATAAGGAGGTCCAAGGTATACAGTAAACCTGAGGTGAAGCATCGGAATATAAAACTGGTCTCACAGGGAGTTTCAAATCATAGAAAGTGAGAGTGTCAGTACTCTTGTACTTAAGTCTGCATTGTGCCTTTTGAATTTAATTTCAGTGAAATTTCTGTGTTTCATCGTCAATAAGAAGGTGCAGGGTATACAGTAAACCTGAAGTGAAGCATCGGAATCTAAAACTGGACTCACAGAAGAGGTTCAAATTATAGAAAGTGTGAGTGTCAGTCCTCTTTAACTTAAGTCGGCATTGGGCCTTTTGTAATAATTTCGGATGCATTTTCCGTGTTTCATCGTCAATAAGAGGGTCCAAGGTATACAGTAAACCTGAAGTGAAGCATCGGAATCTAAAACTGGTCTCACAGGAGAGGTTCAAATCATAGAAAGTGAGAGTGTCAGTCCTCTAGTATCTAAGTCGGCATTGTGCCTTTTGTATTGAATTCGAATGCAATATCTGTGTTTCATCGTCAATAAGAAGGTCCAAGGGATACTGTAAACCTGAAGTGAAGCATCGGAATCTAAATCTGACCTCACAGGAGAGGTTCGAATCATAGAGAGTGACAGTGCCAGTCCTCTTGTACTTAAGTCGGCATTGTGCCATTTGTATTAAATTCGGATGCAATTTCTGTGTTTCATCGTCAATAAGAAGGTCCAAGGGATACAGTAAACCTGAAGTGAAGTATCGGAATCTAATACTGGACTCACAGGAGAGGTTCAAATCATAGTAAGTGAGAGTGTCAGTCCTCTTGTACTTAAGTCGGCTTTGTGCCTTTTGTACTAACTTCGGATGCAATTTCTGTGTTTCATCGTCAATACGAAGGTCCAAGGTATATAGTAAACCTGAAGTGAAGCATCGGAATCTAAAACTGGATTCACAGGAGAGTTTCAAATCATAGCAAGTGAGAGTGTCAGTACTCTTGTACTTAAATCGGCATTGTGCCTTTTGAATTTAATTCCGATGCAATTTTTGTGTTTCATCGTCAATAAGAAGGTGCAAGGTATACAGTAATCCTGAAGTGAATCAACGGAATCTAAAACTGGGCTCACAGGAGAGGTTCAAATCATAGAAAGTGAGAGTGTCAGTCCTCTTTTACTTATGTCGGCATTGTGCCTTTTGTATTAAATTTGGATGCAAACACTGTGTTTCATCGTAAATAAGAAGGTCCAAGGGATTCAGTAAACCTGAAGTGAAGCATCGGAATCTAAAACTGGAATCACAGCAGAGATTCAAAACATAGACAGTTAGAGTGTCGGTCCTCTTGTACTTAAGTCGGCATTGTGCCTTTTGTATTAAATTCAGATGCAATTTCTGTGTCTCATTGTCAATAAGAAGGTCCAAGACATACAGTCAAACTGAAGTGAAGCATCTGAATCTAAAACTGGACTCACAGGAGAGGTTCAAATCATAGAAAGTGAGAGTGGCAGTCTTCTTGTACTTATGTCGGCATTGTGCCTTTTGTATTAAATTCGGATGCAAACTCTGTGTTTCATAGTAAATACGAAGGTCCAAGGGATTCAGTAAAACTGAAGTGAAGCATCGGAATCTAAAACTGGACTCACAGGAGAGGTTGAAAACATAGACAGTTATAGTGTCGGTCCTCTTGTACTTAAGTCGGCATTGTGCCTTTTGTATTAAATTCAGATGCAATATCTGTGTCTCATCGTCAATAAGAAGATCCAAGGCATACAGTAAACCTGAAGTGAAGCATCGGAATCTAAAACCGGACTAACAGGAGAGATTCAAATCACAGAAAGTGAGAGTGTCAGTCCTCTTGTATTTAAGTCGGCATTGTGCCTTTTGTATGAATTCGGTTGCAAACTCTGTGGCTCATCGTCAATAAGAAGGTCCAAAGGATACAGTAAACCTGAAGTGAAGCATCGGAATCTAAAACTGGACTCACAGGAGAGGTTCAAATCATAGATAGTGAGAGTGTCTGTCCTCTTGTACTTAAGTCGGCATTGTGCCTTTTGTATTAAATTCGGATGCAAACTCTGTGTTTCATCGTAAATACGAAGGTCCAAGGGATTCACTAAAACTGAAGTGAAGCATAGGAATATAAAACTGGACTCACAGGAGAGGTTCAAAACATAGACAGTCAGAGTGTCGGTCCTCTTGTACTTAAGTCGGCATTATGCATTTTGTATTAAATTCAGATGCAATTTCTGTGTCTCATCGTCAATAAGATGATCCAAGGCATACAGTAAACCTGAAGTGAAGCATCGGAATCTAAAACTGGACTCACAGGAGAGGTTCAAATCACAGAAAGTGAGACTGGCAGTCCTATTTTACTTAAGTCGGCATTGTGCCTTTTGTATTAAATTGGGATGCAATTTCTGTGTTTCATCGTCAATAAGAAGGTCCAAGGGATACAGTAAACCTGAAGTGAACCATCGGAATCTAAAACTGGACTCACAGGAGAGGTTCAAATCACAGATAGTTAGAGTGTCCGTCCTCTTGTACTTAAGTCGGCAATGTGCCTTTTGTATTAAATTCGGATACAAAGTCTGTGGCTCATCGTCAATAAGAAGGTCCAAAGGATACAGTAAACCTGAAGTGAAGCATCGGAATCTAAAACTGGACACACAGGAGAGGTTCAAATCATAGATAGTGAGAGTGTCAGTCCTCTAGTATCTAAGTAGGCATTGTGCCTTTTGTATTGAATTCGAGTGTAATTTCTGTGTTTCATCGTCAATAAGAAGGTCCAAGGGATATAGTAAAACTGAATTGAAGCATCGGAATCTAAATCTGACCTCACAGGAGAGGTTCGAATCATAGAGAGTGACAGTGCCAGTCCTCTTGTACTTAGGTCGGCATTGTGCATTTTTAATTATTTTCCGATGCAATTTCTATCTCTCATTGTCAATAAGAAGGCGCAAGGTATACAGTAAACCTGAAGTGAAGCATCGGAATCTGAAACTGGACTCAAAGGAGAAGTTCATATCATAGATAGAGAGAGTTTCTGTCCTCTTTTACTTAAGTCGGCATTGTGGCTTTTGTATTAAATTCGGATGCAATTTCTGTATTGCATCGTCAATAAGAAGGTCCAAGAGATACAGTAAACCTGAAGTGAAGCATCGGAATCTAAAACTGGACTCACAGGAGAGGTTCAAATCATAGAAAGTTAGAGTGTCAGTCCCCTGTTGTACTTATGTCGGCATTGTGCCTTTTGTAATAAATTCCGATGCAATTTCTGTGTTTCATCGTCAATAATATGTTGAAGCTATACGGTAAACCTGAAGTGACGCATCGGAATCTAAAACTGGACTCACAGGAGAGTTTCAAATCATAGCAAGTGAGAGTGTCAGTACTCTTGTACTTAAATCGGCATTGTGCCTTTTGAATTTAATTCCGATGCAATTTCTGTGTTTCATCGTCAATAAGAAGGTGCAAGGTATACAGTAATCCTGAAGTGAAACAACGGAATCTAAAACTGGGCTCACAGGAGAGGTTCAAATCATATAAAGTGAGAGTGTCAGTCCTCTTTTACTTAAGTCGGCATTGTGCCTTTTGTATTAAATTTGGATGCAAACTCTGTGTTTCATCGTAAATAAGAAGGTCCAAGGGATTCAGTAAACCCGAAGTGAAGCATCGGAATCTAAAACTGGAATCACAGCACAGATTCAAAACATAGACAGTTAGAGTGTCGGTCCTCTTGTACTTAAGTCGGCATTGTGCCTTTTGTATTAAATTCAGATGCAATTTCTGTGTCTCATTGTCAATAAGAAGGTCCAAGACATACAGTCAAACTGAATTGAAGCATCTGAATCTAAAACTGGACTCACAGGAGAGGTTCAAATCATAGAAAGTGAGAGTGTCAGTCCTCTTTTACTTAAGTCGGCATTGTGTCTTTTGTATTAGATTCGGATGCAATTTCTGTGTTTCATCGTCAATACGAAGGTCCAAGGTATATAGTAAACCTGAAGTGAAGCATCAGAATCTAAAACTGGACTCACAGGAGAGTTTCTAATCATAGAAAGTGAGAGAGTCAGTACTCTTGTACTTAAATCGGCTTTGTGCCTTTTGTATTAAATCCGGATGTAATTTCTGTGTTTCATCGTCAATAAGTGGGTCCAAGGTATACAGTAATCCTGAAGTGAAGCATCGAAATCTAAAACTGGTCTCACAGGAGAGGTTCAAATCATAGAAAGAGAGAGTGTCAATCCTCTTGTACTTAAGTCGGCATTATGCCTTTTGTATTAAATTTGGATGCAATCTCTGTGTTTCATCGTAAGTAAGAAGGTCCAAGGGATTCAGTAAACCTGAAGTAAAGCATCGGAATCTAAAACTGGACTCACAGGAGAGATTCAAACCATAGACAGATAGAGTGTCGGTCCTCTTGTACTTAAGTCGTCATTGTGCCTTTTGTATTAAATTCAGATGCAATTTCTGTGTCTCATTGACAATAAGAAGGTCCAAGACATACAGTCAAACTGAAGTGAAGCATCGGAATCTAAAACTGGACTCACAGGAGAGGTTCAAATCATAGAAAGTGAGAGTGTCAGTCCTCTTTTACTTAAGTCGGCATTGTGCCTTTTGTATTAAATTCGGATGCAATTTTTGTGTTTCATCGTCAATAAGAAGGTCCAATGTATATAGTAAACCTGAAGTGAAGCATCGGAATATAAAACTGGACTCAGAGGAGAGGTTCAAATCATAGAAAGTGAGAGTGTCAGTCCTCTTTTACTTATGTCGGCATTATGCCTTTTGTATTATATTCGGATTCAATTTCTGTGTTTCATCGTCAATAAGAAGGTCCAAGCGATACAGTAAACCTGAAGTGAAGCATCGGAATCTAAAACAGGACTAACAGGAGAGGTTCAAATCATAGAAAGTGAGAGTGTCAGTCCTCTTTTACTTAAGCCGGCATTGTGCCTTTTGTATTAAATATGGATGCAATTTCTGTCTTTCATCGTCAATAAGAAGGTCCAAAGGATACAGTAAACCTGAAGTGAAGCATCGGAATCCAAAACTGGACCCACAGGAGAGGTTCAAATCATAGAAAGTGAGAGTGTCAGTCCTCTAGTACTTAAGTCGGCATTGTGCCTTTTGAATTTAATTCCGATGCAATTTCTGTGTTTTATCGTCAATAAGAAGGTGCAAGGTATACAGTAAACCTGAAGTGAAGCATCAGAAACCAAAACTGGACTCACAGGAGAACTTCAAATCATAGAAAGTGAGAGTGTTAATCCTCTTGTACCTAAGTCAGCATTGTGCCTTTTGTACTATATTCGGATGCAATTTCTGTGTTTCATCGTCAATAAGGAGGTCCAAGGTATACAGTAAAACTGAGGTGAAGCATCGGAATATAAAACTGGTCTCACAGGGAGTTTCAAATCATAGAAAGTGAGAGTGTCAGTACTCTTGTACTTAAGTCTGCATTGTGCCTTTTGAATTTAATTTCAGTGAAATTTCTATGTTTCATCGTCAATAAGAAGGTCCAAGGCATACAGTAAACCTGAAGTGAAGCATCGGAATCTAAAACAGGACTAACAGGAGAGATTCAAATCACAGAAAGTGAGAGTGTCAGTCCTCTTGTACTTAAGTCGGCATTGTGCCTTTTGTATTGAATTCGGATGCAAACTCTGTGGCTCATCGTCAATATGAAGGTCCAAAGGATACAGTAAACCTGAAGTGAAGCATCGGAATCTAAAACTGGACTCACAGGAGAGGTTCAAATCATAGAAAGTGAGAGTGTCAGTCCTCTAGTATCTAACTCGGCATTGTGCCTTTTGTATTGACTTCGAATGCAATTTCTGTGTTTCATCGTCAATAAGACGGTCCAAGGGATACAGTAAACCTGAAGTGAAGCATCGGAATCTAAATCTGACCTCACAGGAGAGGTTCGAATCATAGAGAGTGACAGTGCCAGTCCTCTTGTACTTAAGTCGGCATTGTGCAATTTGTTTTAAATTCGGATGCAATTTCTGCATTTCATCGTCAATAAGAAGGTCCTAGGGATACAGTAAACCTGAAGTGAAGCATCGGAATCTAAAACTGTACGCACAGGAGAGGTTCAAATCATAGAGAGTTAGAGTGTCAGTCCTCTTGTACTTAAGACGGCATTGTGCCTATTGAATTTAATTCCGATGCAATTTCTATGTTTCATCGTCAATAAGAAGGTGCAAGGTCTACAATAAACCTGAAGTGAAGCATCGGAATCTAAAACTGGACTCACAGGAGAAGTACAAATCATAGAAAGTGAGAGTGTCGGTCCCCTGTTACTTAAGACGACATTGTGGCATTTGTATTAAATTCGGATGCAATTTCTGTGTTACATCGTCAATAAGAAGGTCCAAGGGATACAGTTAACCTGTAGTGAAATATCGGAATCTAAAACTGGACTCACAGTAGAGGTTCAATTCATAGAATGTGAGAGTGACAGTCCTCTTTTACTTAAGTCGGTATTGTGCCTTTTGTATTAAATTCGGCTGCAAACTCTGTATTTCATCGTCAATAAGAAGGTCCAAGGATACAGTAAACCTGAAGTGAAGCATCGGATTCTAAAACTGGACTCACAGGAGAGGTTCAAATCATAGAAAGAGAGAGTGTCAGTCCTCAAGTACTTATGTCGGCATTGTGCCTTTTGTAATAAATTCCGATGCAATTTCTGTGTTTCATCGTCAATAATATGTTGCAAGCTATACGGTAAACCTAAAGTGACGCATCGAAATCTAAAACTGGACTCGCAGGAGCAGTTCAAATCATAGAAAGTATGAGTGTCAGTCCTCTGTTACTTAAGTCGGCATTGTGGCATATGTATTAAATTCGGATGCATTTTCTGTGTTTCATCGTCAATAAGAAGGTCCAAGGGATACAGTAAACCTGAAGTGAAGTATCGGAATCTAAAACTGGACTCACATTAGAGGTTCAAATCATAGAAAGTGAGAGTGTCAGTCCTCTTGTACTTAAGTTGGCATTGTGCATTTTTAATTATTTTCCGATGCAATTTCTATCTCTCATTGTCAATAAGAAGGTGCAAGGTATACAGTAAACCTGAAGTGAAGCATCGGAATCTGAAACTGGACTCAAAGGAGAAGTTCATATCATAGATAGAGAGAGTGTCAGTCCTCTTTCACTTAAGTCGGCATTGTGGCTTTTGTATTAAATTCGGATGCAATTTCTGTATTGCATCGTCAATAAGAAGGTCCAAGAGATACAGTAAACCTGAAGTGAAGCATCGGAATCTAAAACTGGACTCACAGGAGAGGTTCAAATCATAGAAAGTTAGAGTGTCAGTCCCCTGTTGTACTTATGTCGGAATTGTGCCTTTTGTAATAAATTCCGATGCAATGTCTGTGTTTCATCGTCAATAATATGTTGCAAGCTATACGGTAAACCTGAAGTGACGCATCGGAATCTAAAACTGGACTCACAGGAGAAGTTCAAATCATAGAAAGTGAGAGTGTCAGTCCTCTGTTACTTAAGTCGGCATTGTGGCATTTGTATTAAATTCGGATGCAATTTCTGTGTTTCTCGTCAATAAGAAGGTCCAAGGGATACAGTAAACCTGAAGTGAAGTATCGGAATCTAATACTGGACTCACAGGAGAGGTTCAAATCATAGTAAGTGAGAGTGTCAGTCCTCTTGTACTTAAGTCGGCATTGTGCCTTTTGTACTAACTTCGGATGCAATTTCTGTGTTTCATCGACAATACGAAGATCCAAGGTATATAGTAAACCTGGAGTGAAGCATCGGAATCTAAAACTGGACTCACAGGAGAGTTTCAAATCATAGGAAGTGAGAGTGTCAGTACTCTTGTACTTAAATCGGCATTGTGCCTTTTGAATTTAATTCCGATGCAATTTCTGTGTTTCATCGGCAATAAGAAGGTGCAAGGTATACAGTAATCCTGAAGTGAATCAACGGAATCTAAAACTGGGCTCACAGGAGAGGTTCAAATCATAGAAAGTGAGAGTGTCAGTCCTCTTTTACTTAAGTCGGCATTGTGCCTTTTGTATTAAATTTGGATGCAAACTCTGTGTTTCATCGTAAATAAGAAGGTCCAAGGGATTCGGTAAACCTGAAGTGGAGCATCGGAATCTAAAACTGGAATCATAGCAGAGATTCAAAACATAGACAGTTAGAGTGTCGGTCCTCTTGTACTTAAGTCGGCATTGTGCCTTTTGTATTAAATTCAGATGCAATTTCAGTGTCTCATTGTCAATAAGAAGGTCCAAGACATACAGTCAAACTGAATTGAAGCATCTGAATCTAAAACTGGACTCACAGGAGAGGTTCAAATCATAGAAAGTGAAAGTGTCAGTCCTCTTTTACTTAAGTCGGCATTGTTTTTTTTGTATTAAATTCGGATGCAATTTCTGTGTTTCATCGTCAATACGAAGGTCCAAGGTATATAGTAAACCTGAAGTGAAGCATCAGAATCTAAAACTGGACTCACAGGAGAGTTTCTAATCATAGAAAGTGAGAGAGTCAGTACTCTTGTACTTAAATCGGCATTGTGCCTTTTGTATTAAATCCGGATGTAATTTCTGTGTTTCATCGTCAATAAGTGGGTCCAAGGTATACAGTAATCCTGAAGTGAAGCATCGGAATCTAAAACTGGTCTCACAGGAGAGGTTCAAATCATAGGAAGAGAGAGTGTCAATCCTCTTGTACTTAAGTCGGCATTGTGCCTTTTGTATTAAATTTGGATGCAATCTCTGTGTTTCATCGTAAACAAGAAGGTCCAAGGGATTCAGTAAACCTGAAGTGAAGCATCGGAATCTAAAAGTGGACTCACATGAGAGATTCAAAACATAGACAGATAGAGTGTCGGTCCTCTTGTACTTAAGTCATCATTGTGCCTTTTGTATTAAATTCAGATGCAATTTCTGTGTCTCATTGTCAATAAGAAGGTCCAAGACATACAGTCAAACTGAAGTGAAGCATCGGAATCTAAAACTGGACTCACAGGAGAGGTTCAAATCATAGAAAGTGAGAGTGTCAGTCCTCTTTTACTTAAGCCGGCATTGTGCCTTTTGTATTAAATATGGATGCAATTTCTGTCTTTCATCGTCAATAAGAAGGTCCAAAGGATACAGTAAACCTGAAGTGAAGCATCGGAATCCAAAACTGGACCCACAGGAGAGGTTCAAATCATAGAAAGTGAGAGTGTCAGTCCTCTAGTACTTAAGTCGGCATTGTGCCTTTTGAATTTAATTCCGATGCAATTTCTGTGTTTTATCGTCAATAAGAAGGTGCAAGGTATACAGTAAACCTGAAGTGAAGCATCAGAAACCAAAACTGGACTCACAGGAGAAGTTCAAATCATAGAAAGTGAGAGTGTCAATCCTCTTGTACCTAAGTCAGCATTGTGCCTTTTGTACTATATTCGGATGCAATTTCTGTGTTTCATCGTCAATAAGGAGGTCCAAGGTATACAGTAAAACTGAGGTGAAGCATCGGAATATAAAACTGGTCTCACAGGGAGTTTCAAATCATAGAAAGTGAGAGTGTCAGTACTCTTGTACTTAAGTCTGCATTGTGCCTTTTGAATTTAATTTCAGTGAAATTTCTGTGTTTCATCGTCAATAAGAAGGTCCAAGGCATACAGTAAACCTGAAGTGAAGCATCGGAATCTAAAACAGGACTAACAGGAGAGATTCAAATCACAGAAAGTGAGAGTGTCAGTCCTCTTGTACTTAAGTCGGCATTGTGCCTTTTGTATTGAATTCGGATGCAAACTCTGTGGCTCATCGTCAATATGAAGGTCCAAAGGATACAGTAAACCTGAAGTGAAGCATCGGAATCTAAAACTGGACTCACAGGAGAGGTTCAAATCATAGAAAGTGAGAGTGTCAGTCCTCTAGTATCTAACTCGGCATTGTGCCTTTTGTATTGACTTCGAATGCAATTTCTGTGTTTCATCGTCAATAAGACGGTCCAAGGGATACAGTAAACCTGAAGTGAAGCATCGGAATCTAAATCTGACCTCACAGGAGAGGTTCGAATCATAGAGAGTGACAGTGCCAGTCCTCTTGTACTTAAGTCGGCATTGTGCAATTTGTTTTAAATTCGGATGCAATTTCTGCATTTCATCGTCAATAAGAAGGTCCTAGGGATACAGTAAACCTGAAGTGAAGCATCGGAATCTAAAACTGTACGCACAGGAGAGGTTCAAATCATAGAGAGTTAGAGTGTCAGTCCTCTTGTACTTAAGACGGCATTGTGCCTATTGAATTTAATTCCGATGCAATTTCTATGTTTCATCGTCAATAAGAAGGTGCAAGGTCTACAATAAACCTGAAGTGAAGCATCGGAATCTTAAACTGGACTCACAGGAGAAGTACAAATCATAGAAAGTGAGAGTGTCGGTCCCCTGTTACTTAAGTCGACATTGTGGCATTTGTATTAAATTCGGATGCAATTTCTGTGTTACATCGTCAATAAGAAGGTCCAAGGGATACAGTTAACCTGAAGTGAAATATCGGAATCTAAAACTGGACTCACAGTAGAGGTTCAAATCATAGAATGTGAGAGTGACAGTCCTCTTTTACTTAAGTCGGTATTGTGCCTTTTGTATTAAATTCGGCTGCAAACTCTGTATTTCATCGTCAATAAGGAGGTCCAAGGATACAGTAAACCTGAAGTGAAGCATCGGATTCTAAAACTGGACTCACAGGAGAGGTTCAAATCATAGAAAGAGAGAGTGTCAGTCCTCAAGTACTTATGTCGGCATTGTGCCTTTTGTAATAAATTCCGATGCAATTTCTGTGTTTCATCGTCAATAATATGTTGCAAGCTATACGGTAAACCTAAAGTGACGCATCGAAATCTAAAACTGGACTCGCAGGAGCAGTTCAAATCATAGAAAGTATGAGTGTCAGTCCTCTGTTACTTAAGTCGGCATTGTGGCATATGTATTAAATTCGGATGCATTTTCTGTGTTTCATCGTCAATAAGAAGGTCCAAGGGATACAGTAAACCTGAAGTGAAGTATCGGAATCTAAAACTGGACTCACATTAGAGGTTCAAATCATAGAAAGTGAGAGTGTCAGTCCTCTTGTACTTAAGTTGGCATTGTGCATTTTTAATTATTTTCCGATGCAATTTCTATCTCTCATTGTCAATAAGAAGGTGCAAGGTATACAGTAAACCTGAAGTGAAGCATCGGAATCTGAAACTGGACTCAAAGGAGAAGTTCATATCATAGATAGAGAGAGTGTCAGTCCTCTTTCACTTAAGTCGGCATTGTGGCTTTTGTATTAAATTCGGATGCAATTTCTGTATTGCATCGTCAATAAGAAGGTCCAAGAGATACAGTAAACCTGAAGTGAAGCATCGGAATCTAAAACTGGACTCACAGGAGAGGTTCAAATGATAGAAAGTTAGAGTGTCAGTCCCCTGTTGTACTTATGTCGGAATTGTGCCTTTTGTAATAAATTCCGATGCAATGTCTGTGTTTCATCGTCAATAATATGTTGCAAGCTATACGGTAAACCTGAAGTGACGCATCGGAATCTAAAACTGGACTCACAGGAGAAGTTCAAATCATAGAAAGTGAGAGTGTCAGTCCTCTGTTACTTAAGTCGGCATTGTGGCATTTGTATTAAATTCGGATGCAATTTCTGTGTTTCTCGTCAATAAGAAGGTCCAAGGGATACAGTAAACCTGAAGTGAAGTATCGGAATCTAATACTGGACTCACAGGAGAGGTTCAAATCATAGTAAGTGAGAGTGTCAGTCCTCTTGTACTTAAGTCGGCATTGTGCCTTTTGTACTAACTTCGGATGCAATTTCTGTGTTTCATCGACAATACGAAGGTCCAAGGTATATAGTAAACCTGGAGTGAAGCATCGGAATCTAAAACTGGACTCACAGGAGAGTTTCAAATCATAGGAAGTGAGAGTGTCAGTACTCTTGTACTTAAATCGGCATTGTGCCTTTTGAATTTAATTCCGATGCAATTTCTGTGTTTCATCGGCAATAAGAAGGTGCAAGGTATACAGTAATCCTGAAGTGAATCAACGGAATCTAAAACTGGGCTCACAGGAGAGGTTCAAATCATAGAAAGTGAGAGTGTCAGTCCTCTTTTACTTAAGTCGGCATTGTGCCTTTTGTATTAAATTTGGATGCAAACTCTGTGTTTCATCGTAAATAAGAAGGTCCAAGGGATTCGGTAAACCTGAAGTGGAGCATCGGAATCTAAAACTGGAATCACAGCAGAGATTCAAAACATAGACAGTTAGAGTGTCGGTCCTCTTGTACTTAAGTCGGCATTGTGCCTTTTGTATTAAATTCAGATGCAATTTCTGTGTCTCATTGTCAATAAGAAGGTCCAAGACATACAGTCAAACTGATTTGAAGCATCTGAATCTAAAACTGGACTCACAGGAGAGGTTCAAATCATAGAAAGTGAAAGTGTCAGTCCTCTTTTACTTAAGTCGGCATTGTGCCTTTTGTATTAAATTCGGATGCAATTTCTGTGTTTCATCGTCAATACGAAGGTCCAAGGTATATAGTAAACCTGAAGTGAAGCATCAGAATCTAAAACTGGACTCACAGGAGAGTTTCTAATCATAGAAAGTGAGAGAGTCAGTACTCTTGTACTTAAATCGGCTTTGTGCCTTTTGTATTAAATCCGGATGTAATTTCTGTGTTTCATCGTCAATAAGTGGGTCCAAGGTATACAGTAATCCTGAAGTGAAGCATCGGAATCTAAAACTGGTCTCACAGGAGAGGTTCAAATCATAGGAAGAGAGAGTGTCAATCCTCTTGTACTTAAGTCGGCATTGTGCCTTTTGTATTAAATTTGGATGCAATCTCTGTGTTTCATCGTAAACAAGAAGGTCCAAGGGATTCAGTAAACCTGAAGTGAAGCATCGGAATCTAAAACTGGACTCACATGAGAGATTCAAAACATAGACAGATAGAGTGTCGGTCCTCTTGTACTTAAGTCGTCATTGTGCCTTTTGTATTAAATTCAGATGCAATTTCTGTGTCTCATTGTCAATAAGAAGGTCCAAGACATACAGTCAAACTGAAGTGAAGCATCGGAATCTAAAACTGGACTCACAGGACAGGTTCAAATCATAGAAAGTGAGAGTGTCAGTCCTCTTTTACTTAAGTCGGCATTGTGCCTTTTGTATTAAATTCGGATGCAATTTTTGTGTTTCATCGTCAATAAGAAGGTCCAATGTATATAGTAAACCTGAAGTGAAGCATCGGAACATAAAACTGGACTCAGAGGAAAGGTTCAAATCATAGAAAGTGAGAGTGTCAGTCCTCTTTTACTTATGTCGGCATTGTGCCTTTTGTATTATATTCGGATTCAATTTCTGTGTTTCATCGTCAATAAGAAGGTCAAAGCGATACAGTAAACCTGAAGTGAAGCATCGGAATCTAAAACAGGACTAACAGGAGAGGTTCAAATCATAGAAAGTGAGAGTGTCAGTCCTCTTTTACTTAAGTCGGCATTGTGCCTTTTGTATTAAATATGGATGCAATTTCTGTCTTTCATCGTCAATAAGAAGGTCCAAAGGATACAGTAAACCTGAAGTGAAGCATCGGAATCCAAAACTGGACCCACAGGAGAGGTTCAAATCATAGAAAGTGAGAGTGTCAGTCCTCTAGTACTTAAGTCGGCATTGTGCCTTTTGAATTTATTTCCGATGCAATTTCTGTGTTTCATCGTCAATAACAAGGTGCAAGGTATACAGTAAACCTGAAATGAAGCATCGGAAACTAAAACTGGACTCACAGGAGAAGTTCAAATCGTAGAAAGTGAGAGTGTCAATCCTCTTGTACTTAAGTCAGCATTGTGCCTTTTGTACTATATTCGGATGCAATTTCTGTGTTTCATCGTCAATAAGGAGGTCCAAGGTGTACAGTAAACCTGAGGTGAAGCATCGGAATATAAAACTGGTCTCACAGGGAGTTTCAAATAATAGAAAGTGAGAGTGTCAGTACTCTTGTACTTATGTCTGCATTATGCCTTTTGAATTTAATTTCAGTGAAATTTCTGTGTTTCATCGTCAATAAGATGGTCCAAGGTATACAGTAAACCTGAAGTGAAGCATCGCAATCTAAAACTGGTCTCACAGGAGAGGTTCAAATCATAGAAAGTGAGAGTGGCAGGGCTCTTGTACTTATGTCGTCATTGTGCCATTTGTATTAAATTCGGATGCAAACTCTGTGTTTCATCGTAAATACGAAGGTCCAAGGGATTCAGTAAAACTGAAGTGAAGCATCGGAATCTAAAACTGGACTCACAGGTGAGGTTGAAAACATAGACAGTTAGAGTGTCGGTCCTCTTGTACTTAAGTCGGCATTGTGCCTTTTGAATTAAATTCAGATGCAATATCTGTGTCTCATCGTCAATAAGAAGGTCCAAGGCATACAGTAAACCTGAAGTGAAGCATCGGAATCTAAAACAGGACTAACAGGAGAGATTCAAATCACAGAAAGTGAGAGTGTCAGTCCTCTTGTACTTAAGTCGGCATTGTGCCTTTTGTATTGAATTCGGATGCAAACTCTGTGGCTCATCGTCAATATGAAGGTCCAAAGGATACAGTAAACCTGAAGTGAAGCATCGGAATCTAAAACTGGACTCACAGGAGAGGTTCAAATCATAGAAAGTGAGAGTGTCAGTCCTCTAGTATCTAACTCGGCATTGTGCCTTTTGTATTGACTTCGAATGCAATTTCTGTGTTTCATCGTCAATAAGAAGGTCCAAGGGATACAGTAAACCTGAAGTGAAGCATCGGAATCTAAATCTGACCTCACAGGAGAGGTTCGAATCATAGAGAGTGACAGTGCCAGTCCTCTTGTACTTAAGTCGGCATTGTGCAATTTGTTTTAAATTCGGATGCAATTTCTGCATTTCATCGTCAATAAGAAGGTCCTAGGGATACAGTAAACCTGAAGTGAAGCATCGGAATCTAAAACTGTACGCACAGGAGAGGTTCAAATCATAGAGAGTTAGAGTGTCAGTCCTCTTGTACTTAAGACGGCATTGTGCCTATTGAATTTAATTCCGATGCAATTTCTATGTTTCATCGTCAATAAGAAGGTGCAAGGTCTACAATAAACCTGAAGTGAAGCATCGGAATCTAAAACTGGACTCACAGGAGAAATACAAATCATAGAAAGTGAGAGTGTCGGTCCCCTGTTACTTAAGTCGACATTGTGGCATTTGTATTAAATTCGGATGCAATTTCTGTGTTACATCGTCAATAAGAAGGTCCAAGGGATACAGTTAACCTGAAGTGAAATATCGGAATCTAAAACTGGACTCACAGTAGAGGTTCAAATCATAGAATGTGAGAGTGACAGTCCTCTTTTACTTAAGTCGGTATTGTGCCTTTTGTATTAAATTCGGCTGCAAACTCTGTATTTCATCGTCAATAAGAAGGTCCAAGGATACAGTAAACCTGAAGTGAAGCATCGGAATCTAAAACTGGACTCACAGGAGAGGTTCAAATCATAGAAAGAGAGAGTGTCAGTCCTCAAGTACTTATGTCGGCATTGTGCCTTCTGTAATAAATTCCGATGCAATTTCTGTGTTTCATCGTCAATAATATGTTGCAAGCTATACGGTAAACCTAAAGTGACGCATCGAAATCTAAAACTGGACTCGCAGGAGCAGTTCAAATCATAGAAAGTATGAGTGTCAGTCCTCTGTTACTTAAGTCGGCATTGTGGCATATGTATTAAATTCGGATGCATTTTCTGTGTTTCATCGTCAATAAGAAGGTCCAAGGGATACAGTAAACCTGAAGTGAAGTATCGGAATCTAAAACTGGACTCACATTAGAGGTTCAAATCATAGAAAGTGAGAGTGTCAGTCCTCATGTACTTAAGTTGGCATTGTGCATTTTTAATTATTTTCCGATGCAATTTCTATCTCTCATTGTCAATAAGAAGGTGCAAGGTATACAGTAAACCTGAAGTGAAGCATCGGAATCTGAAACTGGACTCAAAGGAGAAGTTCATATCATAGATAGAGAGAGTGTCAGTCCTCTTTCACTTAAGTCGGCATTGTGGCTTTTGTATTAAATTCGGATGCAATTTCTGTATTGCATCGTCAATAAGAAGGTTCAAGAGATACAGTAAACCTGAAGTGAAGCATCGGAATCTAAAACTGGACTCACAGGAGAGGTTCAAATCATAGAAAGTTAGAGTGTCAGTCCCCTGTTGTACTTATGTCGGAATTGTGCCTTTTGTAATAAATTCCGATGCAATGTCTGTGTTTCATCGTCAATAATATGTTGCAAGCTATACGGTAAACCTGAAGTGACGCATCGGAATCTAAAACTGGACTCACAGGAGAAGTTCAAATCATAGAAAGTGAGAGTGTCAGTCCTCTGTTACTTAAGTCGGCATTGTGGCATTTGTATTAAATTCGGATGCAATTTCTGTGTTTCTCGTCAATAAGAAGGTCCAAGGGATACAGTAAACCTGAAGTGAAGTATCGGAATCTAATACTGGACTCACAGGAGAGGTTCAAATCATAGTAAGTGAGAGTGTCAGTCCTCTTGTACTTAAGTCGGCATTGTGCCTTTTGTACTAACTTCGGATGCAATTTCTGTGTTTCATCGACAATACGAAGGTCCAAGGTATATAGTAAACCTGAAGTGAAGCATCGGAATCTAAAACTGGACTCACAGGAGAGTTTCAAATCATAGGAAGTGAGAGTGTCAGTACTCTTGTACTTAAATCGGCATTGTGCCTTTTGAATTTAATTCCGATGCAATTTCTGTGTTTCATCGGCAATAAGAAGGTGCAAGGTATACAGTAATCCTGAAGTGAATCAACGGAATCTAAAACTGGGCTCACAGGAGAGGTTCAAATCATAGAAAGTGAGAGTGTCAGTCCTCTTTTACTTAAGTCGGCATTGTGCCTTTTGTATTAAATTTGGATGCAAACTCTGTGTTTCATCGTAAATACGAAGGTCCAAGGGATTCGGTAAACCTGAAGTGGAGCATCGGAATCTAAAACTGGAATCACAGCAGAGATTCAAAACATAGACAGTCAGAGTGTCGGTCCTCTTGTACTTAAGTCGGCATTGTGCCTTTTGTATTAAATTCAGATGCAATTTCTGTGTCTCATTGTCAATAAGAAGGTCCAAGACATACAGTCAAACTGAATTGAAGCATCTGAATCTAAAACTGGACTCACAGGAGAGGTTCAAATCATAGAAAGTGAAAGTGTCAGTCCTCTTTTACTTAAGTCGGCATTGTGCCTTTTGTATTAAATTCGGATGCAATTTCTGTGTTTCATCGTCAATACGAAGGTCCAAGGTATATAGTAAACCTGAAGTGAAGCATCAGAATCTAAAACTGGACTCACAGGAGAGTTTCTAATCATAGAAAGTGAGAGAGTCAGTACTCTTGTACTTAAATCGGCATTGTGCCTTTTGTATTAAATCCGGATGTAATTTCTGTGTTTCATCGTCAATAAGTGGGTCCAAGGTATACAGTAATCCTGAAGTGAAGCATCGGAATCTAAAACTGGTCTCACAGGAGAGGTTCAAATCATAGGAAGAGAGAGTGTCAATCCTCTTGTACTTAAGTCGGCATTGTGCCTTTTGTATTAAATTTGGATGCAATCTCTGTGTTTCATCGTAAACAAGAAGGTCCAAGGGATTCAGTAAACCTGAAGTGAAGCATCGGAATCTAAAACTGGACTCACATGAGAGATTCAAAACATAGACAGATAGAGTGTCGGTCCTCTTGTACTTAAGTCGTCATTGTGCCTTTTGTATTAAATTCAGATGCAATTTCTGTGTCTCATTGTCAATAAGAAGGTCCAAGACATACAGTCAAACTGAAGTGAAGCATCGGAATCTAAAACTGGACTCACAGGAGAGGTTCAAATCATAGAAAGTGAGAGTGTCAGTCCTCTTTTACTTAAGTCGCCATTGTGCCTTTTGTATTAAATTCGGATGCAATTTTTGTGTTTCATCGTCAATAAGAAGGTCCAATGTATATAGTAAACCTGAAGTGAAGCATCGGAATATAAAACTGGACTCAGAGGAAAGGTTCAAATCATAGAAAGTGAGAGTGTCAGTCCTCTTCTACTTATGTCGGCATTGTGCCTTTTGTATTATATTCGGATTCAATTTCTGTGTTTCATCGTCAATAAGAAGGTCAAAGCGATACAGTAAACCTGAAGTGAAGCATCGGAATCTAAAACAGGACTAACAGGAGAGGTTCAAATCATAGAAAGTGAGAGTGTCAGTCCTCTTTTACTTAAGTCGGCATTGTGCCTTTTGTATTAAATATGGATGCAATTTCTGTCTTTCATCGTCAATAAGAAGGTCCAAAGGATACAGTAAACCTGAAGTGAAGCATCGGAATCCAAAACTGGACCCACAGGAGAGGTTCAAATCATAGAAAGTGAGAGTGTCAGTCCTCTAGTACTTAAGTCGGCATTGTGCCTTTTGAATTTATTTCCGATGCAATTTCTGTGTTTCATCGTCAATAACAAGGTGCAAGGTATACAGTAAACCTGAAATGAAGCATCGGAAACTAAAACTGGACTCACAGGAGAAGTTCAAATCATAGAAAGTGAGAGTGTCAATCCTCTTGTACTTAAGTCAGCATTGTGCCTTTTGTACTATATTCGGATGCAATTTCTGTGTTTCATCGTCAATAAGGAGGTCCAAGGTGTACAGTAAACCTGAGGTGAAGCATCGTAATATAAAACTGGTCTCACAGGGAGTTTCAAATTATAGAAAGTGAGAGTGTCAGTACTCTTGTACTTATGTCTGCATTATGCCTTTTGAATTTAATTTCAGTGAAATTTCTGTGTTTCATCGTCAATAAGATGGTCCAAGGTATACAGTAAACCTGAAGTGAAGCATCGCAATCTAAAACTGGTCTCACAGAAGAGGTTCAAATCATAGAAAGTGAGAGTGGCAGGGCTCTTGTACTTATGTCGTCATTGTGCCATTTGTATTAAATTCGGATGCAAACTCTGTGTTTCATCGTAAATACGAAGGTCCAAGGGATTCAGTAAAACTGAAGTGAAGCATCGGAATCTAAAACTGGACTCACAGGTGAGGTTGAAAACATAGACAGTTAGAGTGTCGGTCCTCTTGTACTTAAGTCGGCATTGTGCCTTTTGAATTAAATTCAGATGCAATATCTGTGTCTCATCGTCAATAAGAAGGTCCAAGGCATACAGTAAACCTGAAGTGAAGCATCGGAATCTAAAACAGGACTAACAGGAGAGATTCAAATCACAGAAAGTGAGAGTGTCAGTCCTCTTGTACTTAAGTCGGCATTGTGCCTTTTGTATTGAATTCGGATGCAAACTCTGTGGCTCATCGTCAATAAGAAGGTCCAAAGGATACAGTAAACCTGAAGTGAAGCATCGGAATCTAAAACTGGACTCACAGGAGAGGTTCAAATCATAGAAAGTGAGAGTGTCAGTCCTCTAGTATCTAACTCGGCATTGTGCCTTTTGTATTGAATTCGAATGCAATTTCTGTGTTTCATCGTCAAAAGAAGGTCCAAGGGATACAGTAAACCTGAAGTGAAGCATCGGATTCTAAATCCGACCTCACAGGAGAGGTTCGAATCATAGAGAGTGAGAGTGCCAGTCCTCTTGTACTTAAGTCAGCATTGTGCCATTTGTATTAAATGCAGATGCAATTTCTGTGTTTCATCGTCAATAAGAAGGACCAAGGCATACAGTAAACCTGAAGTGAAGCATCGTAATCTAAAACTGGACTCACAGGGGAGGTTCAAATCACAGAAAGTGAGAGTGTCAGTCCTCTTTTACTTAAGTCGGCATTGTGCCTCTTGTATTAAATTCGGATGCAATTTCTGTGTTTCATCGTCAATAAGAAGGTGCAAGCGATACAGTAAACCTCAAGTGAAGCATCGGGATCTAAAACTGGACTCACAGGAGAGGTTCAAATCATAGAAAGTTAGAGTGTCAGTCCTCTTGTACTTAAGTCGGCATTGTGCCTTTTGTATTGAATTCGGATGAAAACTGTGTGGCTCATCGTCACTAAGAAGGTCCAAAGGATACAGTAAACCTGAAGTGAAGCATCGGAATCTAAAACTGGACTCACAGGAGAGGTTCAAATTATAGACAGTTAGAGTGTCGCTACTCTTGTACTTAAGTCAGCATTGTGCCATTTGTATTAAATGCAGATGCAATTTCTGTGTTTCATCGTCAATAAGAAGGTCCAAGGCATACAGTAAACCTGAAGTGAAGCATCGTAATGTAAAACCTGACTCACAGGAGAGGTTCAAATCACAGAAAGTGACAGTGCCAGTCCTCTTGTACTTAAGTCGGCATTGTACCATTTGTATTAAATTCGGATGCAATTTCTGTGTTTCATCGTCAATAAGAAGGTCCTAGGGATACAGTTAACCTGAACTGAAACATCGGAATCTAAAACTGGACTCACAGGAGAGTTTAAACTCATAGAAAGATAGAGTGTCAGTCCTCTTGTACTTAGGTCGGCATTGTGCCTTTTGTATTAAATTCCGATGCAATTTCTGTGTTTCATCGTCAATAAGATAGTGCAAGGTATACAGTAAACCTGAAGTGAAGCATCGGAATCTATAACTGTACGCACAGGAGAGGTTCAAATCATAGAGAGTTAGAGTGTCAGTCCTCTTGTATTTAAGCCGGCATTGTGCCTTTTGAATTTAATTCCGATGCAATTTCTATGTTTCATCGTCAATAAGAAGGTGCAAGGTATACAGTAAACCTGAAGTGAAGCATCGGAATCTAAAACTGGACTCACAGGAGAGGTTCAAATCATAGAAAGAGAGAGTGTCAGTCCTCTTTTACTTAAGTCGGCATTGTGCTTTGGTATTAAATTCGGATGCAATTTCTATATATCATCGTCAATAAGAAGGTCCAAGGGATACAGTAAACCTGAAGTGAAGCATCGGAATCTAAAACTGGACTCACAGGAGAGGTTCAAATCATAGAAAGAGAGAGTGTCAGTCCTCTTTTACTTAAGCCGGCATTGTGCTTTTGTATTAAATTCGCATGCAATTTCTATATTTCATCGTCAACAAGATGGTCCAAAGGATACAGTAAACCTGAAGTGAAGCATCGGAATCCAAAACTGGACCCATAGGAGAGGTTCAAATCAAAGAAAGTGAGAGTGTCAGTCCTCTTTAACTTAAGTCGGCATTGTGCCTTTTGTATTAAATTCGGATGAAATTTCTGTGTTTCATCGTCAATAAGAAGGTCCAAGGGATATAGTAAACCTGAAGTGAAGCATCGGAATCTAAAACTGGACTCACAGGAGAGGTTGAAATCGTAGAAAGTTAGAGTGTCAGTCCTCTTGTACTTAAGTCGGCATTGTGCCTTTTGTAGTAAATTTGGATGCAAACTCTGTATTTCATCGTCAATAAGAAGGTCCAAAGGATACAGTAAACCTGAAGTGAAGCATCAGAATCTAAAACTGGACTCACAGGAGAAGTTCAAATCATAGACCGTTAGAGTGTCGGTCCTCTTGTACTTATGTCGGCATTGTGCCATTTGTATTAAATTCAGATGCAATTTCTGTGTCTCATCGTCAATAAGAAGGTCCAAGGGATACAGTAAACTGAAGTGAAGCCTCGGAATCTAAAACTGGACTCACAGGAGAGGTTCAAATCACAGAAAGTGAGAGTGACAGTCTTCTTTTACTTAAGTCGGCATTGTGCCTTTTGTATTAAATATGGATGCAATTTCTGTGTTTCATCGTCAATAAGAAGATGCAAGGTATACAGTAAACCTCAAGTGAAGCATCGGAATCTAAAACTGGACTCACAGGAGAGGTTCAAATCATAGAAAGTTAGAGTGTCAGTCCTCTTGTACTTAAGTCAGCATTGTGCCCTTTGTATTGAATTCGGATGCAAACTCTGTGGCTCATCGTCAATAAGAAGGTCCAAAGGATACAGTAAACCTGAAGTGAATCATCGGAATCTAAAACTGGACTCACAGGAGAGGTTCAAATCATAGAAGGTGAGAGTGTCAGTCCTCTAGTACTTAAGTCGGCATTGTGCCTTTTGTATTGAATTCGAATGCAATTTCTGTGTTTTTCGTCAATAAGAAGGTCCCAGGGATACAGTAAACCTGAAGTGAAGCATCGGAATCTAAAACTGGACTCACAGGAGAGGTTCAAATCATAGAAAGTGAGAGTGTCAGTCCTCTTTTACTTAAGTCGGCATTGTGCCTTTTGTATTAAATTCGGATGCAATTTCTGTGTTTCATCGTCAATAAGAAGGTCCAAGGTATATAGTAAACCTGGAGTGAAGCAGCGGAATATAAAACTGGACTCACAGGCGAGGTTCAAATCATAGAAATTGAGAGTGTCAGTCCGCTTTTACTTATGTCGGCATTGTTCCTTTTGTATTACATTCGGAAGCAATTTCTGTGTTTCATCGTCAATAAGAAGGTCCAAGCGATACAGTAAACCTGAAGTGAAGCATCGGAATCTAAGACTGAACTCACAGGAGAGGTTCAAATCATAAAAAGTGAGAGTGTCAGTCCTCTTGCACTAAAGGCGGCATTGTGCCTTTTGTATTAAATTCGGATGCAAACTCTGTGTTTCATCGTAAATAAGAAGCTCAAAGGGATTCAGTAAACCTGAATTGATGCATCGGAATCCAAAACAGGACCCACAGGAGAGGTTCAAAACATAGAAAGTGAGAGTGTCAGTTCTCTAGTACTTAAGTCGGCATTGTGCCTTTTGAATTTAATTCCGATGCAATTTCTGTGTATCACCGTCAATAAGAAGGTGCAAGGTATACAGTTAACCTGAAGTGAAGCATCGGAATCTAAAACTGGACTCACAGGAGAGGTTCAAATCAGAGAAACTGAGAGTGTCAGTCCTCTTTTACTTAAGTCGGCATTGTGCCTTTTGTATTAAATTCGGATGCAATTTCTGTGTTTCATCGTCAAAAGAGGTGGAAGGGATACTGTAAACCTGAAGTGAAGCATCGGAATCTAAAACCGGACTCACAGGAGGGGTTCAAATCATAGAGAGTTAGAGTGTCAGTCCTCTTGTACTTAAGTCGGCATTATGCCTTTTGTATTAAATTCGGTTGCAAACTCTGTGTTTCATCGTCAATAAGAAGGTCCAAAGGAAACATTAAACCTGAAGTGAAGCATCGGAATCCAAAACTGGACCCACAGGAGAGGTTCAAAACATAGAAAGTGAGAGTGTCAGTTCTCTAGTACTTAAGTCGGCATTGTGCCTTTTGAATTTAATTCCGATGCAATTTCTGTGTTTCACCGTCAATAAGAAGGTGCAAGGTATACAGTAAACCTGAAGTGAAGCATCGGAATCTAAAACTGGACTCACAGGAGAAGTTCAAATCATAAAAGTGAGAGTGTCAATCATCTTGTACTTAAGTCGTCATTGTGCCTTTTGTACTAAATTCGGACGCAATTTCTGTGTTTCATCGTCAATAAGAAGGTCCAAGGTATACATTTAACCTGAAGTGAAGCATCGGAATCTAAAACTGGACTCACAGGAGAGTTTCAAATCATAGAAAGTGAGATTGTCAGTACTCTTGTACTTAAGTCTGCATTGTGCCTTTTGAATTTAATTTCGGTGAAATTTCTGTGTTTCATCGTCAACAAGAAGGTGCAAGGAATACAGTAAACCTGAAGTGAAGCATCGGAATCTAAAACTGGACCCACAGGAAAGGTTCAAATCATAGAAAGTGAGAGTGTCAGTATTCTTTTACTTAAGTCGGCATTGTGCCTTTTGTAATAAATTCGGATGCAATTTCTGTGTTTCATCGTCAATAAGAGGGTCCAAGGTATACAGTAAACCTGAAGTGAAGCATCGGAATCTAAAACTGGTCTCACAGGAGAGGGTCAAATCATAGAAAGTGAGAGTGTCAGTCCTCTTGTACTTATGTCGGCATTGTGCCTTTTGTATTAAATTCGGATGCAAACTCTGTGTTTCATCGTAAATACGAAGGTCCAAGGGATTCAGTAAGACTGAAGTGAAGCATCGGAACCTAAAACTGGACTCACAGGAGAGGTTCAAAACATAGACAGTTAGAGTGTCGGTCCTCTTGTACTTAAGTCGGCATTGTGCCCTTTGTATTGAATTCAGATGCAATTTCTGTGTCTCATAGTCAATAAGAAGGTCCAAGGCATACAGTAAACCTGAAGTGAAGCATCGGAATCTAAAACTGGACTCACAGGAGAGGTTCAAATCACAGAAAGTGAGAGTGTCAGTCCTCTTTTACTTAAGTCGACATTGTGCCTTTTGTATTAAATTCGGATGCAATTTCCTTGTTTCATCGTCAATAAGAAGGTCTAAGGGATACAGTAAACCTGAAGTGAAGCATCGGAATCTAAAACTGGACTCACAGGAGAGATTCAAATCATAGAAAGTTAGAGTGTCAGTCCTCTTGTACTTAAGGCGGCATAGAGCCTTTTGTATTAAATTCGGATGCAAACTCTTTATTTCTTCGTCAATAAGAAGGTCCAAAGGATACAGTAAACCTGAAGTGAAGCATCGAAATCTAAAACTGGACTCACAGGAGAGGTTCAACTCATAGAAAGAGAGAGTGTCAGTCATCTAGTATCTAAGTCGACATTGTGCCTTTTGTATTGACTTCGAATGCAATTTCTGTGTTTCATCGTCAATAAGAAGGTCCAAGGGATACAGTAAACCTGAAGTGAAGCATCGGAATCTAAATCTGACCTCACAGGAGAGGTTCGAATCATAGAGAGTGACAGTGCCAGTCCTCTTGTACTTAAGTCGGCATTGTACCATTGGTATTAAATTCGGATGCAATTTCTGTGTTTCATCGTCAATAAGAAGGTCCTAGGGATACAGTAAACCTGAACTGAAGCATCGGAATCTAAAACTGGACTCACAGGAGAGGTTCAAATCATAGAAAGGTAGAGTGTCAGTCCTCTTGTACTTAGGTCGGCATTGTGCCTTTTGTATTAAATTCCGATGCAATTTCTGTGTTTCATCGTCAATAAGATAGTGCAAGGTATACAGTAAACCTGAAGTGAAGCATCGGAATCTATAACTGTACGCACAGGAGAGGTTCAAATCATAGAGAGTTAGAGTGTCAGTCCTCTTGTACTTAAGTCGGCATTGTGCCTTTTGAATTTTATTCCGATGCAATTTCTATGTTTCATCGTCAATAAGAAGGTGCAAGGTATACAGTAAACCTGAAGTGAAGCATCGGAATCTAAAACTGGACTCACAGGAGAGGTTCAAATCATAGAAAGAGAGAGTGTCAGTCCTCTTTTACTTAAGTCGGCATTGTGCCATTGTATTAAATTCGGAAGCAATTTCTATATTTCATCTTCAATAAAAAGGTCCAAGTGATACAGTAAACATGAAGTGAAGCATCGGAATCTAAAACTGGGCTCACAGGAGAAGTTCAAATCATAGATAGTTAGAGTATCTGTCCCCTGTTGTACTTATGTCGGCATTGTGCCTTTTGTATTAAATTCGGTTGCAAACTCTGTGTTTCATCGTCAATAAGAAGGTCCAAAGGATACAGTAAACCTGAAGTGAAGCATCGGAATCCAAAACTGGACCCACAGGAGAGGTTCAAATCAAAGAAAGTGAGAGTGTCAGTCCTCTAGTACTTAAGTCGGCATTGTGCCTTTTGAATTTAATTCCGATGCAATTTCTGTGTTTCATCGTCAATAAGACGGTGCAAGGTATACAGTAATCCTGAAGTGAAGCATCGGAATCTAAAACTGGACGCACAGGAGAAGTTCAAATCATAGAAAGTGAGAGTGTCAGTCCTCTTTTACTTAAGTCGGCATTGTGCCTTTTGTAATAAATTCGGATGCAATTTCTGTGTTTCATCGTCAATATGAGGGTCCAAGGTATACAGTAAACCTGAAGTGAAGCATCGGAATCTAAAACTGGTCTCACAGGAGAGGTTCAAATCATAGAAAGTGAGAGTGTCAGTCCTCTTGTACTTATGTCGGCATTGTGCCTTTTGAATTTAATTCCGATGCAATTTCTGTGTTTCATCGTCAATAAGACGGCGCAAGGTATACAGTAATCCTGAAGTGAAGCATCGGAATCTAAAACTGGACGCACAGGAGAAGTTCAAATCATAGAAAGTGAGAGTGTCAGTCCTCTTTTACTTAAGTCGGCATTGTGCCTTTTGTAATAAATTCGGATGCAATTTCTGTGTTTCATCGTCAATAAGAGGGTCCAAAGTATACAGTAAACCTGAAGTGAAGGATCGGAATCTAAAACTGGTCTCACAGGAGAGGTTCAAATCATAGAAAGTGAGAGTGTCAGTCCTCTTGTACTTATGTCGGCATTGTGCCTTTTGTATTAAATTCCGATGCAATCTCTGTGTTTCATCGTCAATAATAAGGTGCAAGCTATACGGTAAACCTGAAGTGACGCATCGGAATCTAAAACTGGGCTCACAGGAGAAGTTCAAATCATAGAAAGTGAGAGGGCCACTCCTCTTTTACTTAAGTCGGCATTGTGCTTTTTGTATTAAATTCGGATGAAATTTCTGTGTTTCATCGTCAATAAGAAGGTCCAAGGGATAAAGTAAACCTGAAGTGAAGCATCGGAATCTAAAACTGGACTCACAGGAGAGGTTCAAATCATAGAAAGTTAGAGTGTCAGTCCTCTTGTACTTATGTCAGCATTGTGCCTTTTGTATTAAATTCGGATGCAAACTCTGTGTTTCATCGTAAATACGAAGGTCCAAGAGATTCAGTAAGACTGAAGTGAAGCATCGGTACCTAAAACTGGACTCACAGGAGAGGTTCAAAACATAGACAGTTAGAGTGTCGGTCCTCTTGTACTTAAGTCGGCATTGTGCCATTTGTATTAAATTCACATGCAATTTCTGTGTCTCATCGGCAATAAGAAGGTCCAAGGCATACAGTAAACTGAAGTGAAGCATCGGAATCTAAAACTGGACTCACAGGAGAGGTTAAAATCACAGAAAGTGAGAGTGTCAGTCTTCTTTTACTTAAGTCGGCATTGTGCATTTTGTATTAAATATGGATGCAATTTCTGTGTTTCATCGTCAATAAGAAGATGCAAGGGATACAGTAAACCTCAAGTGAAGCATCGGAATCTAAAACTGGACTCACAGGAGAGGTTCAAATCATAGAAAATTAGAGTGTCAGTCCTCTTGTACTTAAGTCGGCATTGTGCCTTTTGTATTGAATTCGGACGCAAACTCTGTGGCTCATCGTCAATAAGAAGGTCCAAAGGATACAGTAAACCTGAATTGAAGCATCGGAAACTAAAACTGGACTCACAGGAGAGGTTCAAATCATAGAAAGTGAGAGTGTCAGTCCTCTAGTATCTAAGTCGGCATTGTGCCTTTTGTATTGAATTCGAATGCAATTTCTGTGTTTCATCGTCAATAAGAAGGTCCAAGGGATACAGTAAACCTGAAGTGAAGCATCGGAATCTAAATCTAACCTCACAGGAGAGGTTCGAATCATAGTGAGTGACAGTGTCAGTCCTCTTGTACTTAGGTCGTCATTGTGCCTTTTGTATTAAATTCCGATGCAATTTCTGTGTTTCATCGTCAATAAGAAAGTGCAAGGTATACAGTAAACCTGAAGTAAAGCATCGGAATCTAAAACTGTACGCACAGGAGAGGTTCAAATCATAGAGAGTTAGAGTGTCAGTTCTCTTGTACTTAAGTCGGCATTGTGCCTTTTGAATTAAATTCCGATGCAATTTCTAGGTTTCACCGTCAATAAGAAGGTGCAAGGTACACAGTAAACCTGAAGTGAAGCATCGGAACATAAACTGGACTCACAGGAGAGGTTCAAATCATAGAAAGAGAGAGTGTCAGTCCTCTTTTACTTAAGTCGGCATTGTGCTTTTGTATTAAACTCAGATGCATTTTCTGTATTTCATCGTCAATAAGAAGGTCCTAGGGATACAGTAAACCTGAAGTGAAGCATCGGAATCTAAAACTGGACCGACTGGAAAGGTTCAAATCATAGAAAGTGAGAGTGTCAGTATTCTTTACTTAAGCCGGCATTGTGCATTTTGTAATAAATTCGGATGCAATTTCTGTGTTTCATCGTCAATAAGAGGGTCCAAGGTATACAGTAAACCTGAAGTGAAGCATCGGAATCTAAAACTGGTCTCACAGGAGAGGGTCAAATCATAGAAAGTGAGAGTGTCAGTCCTCTTGTTCTGATGTCAGCATTGTGCCTTTTGTATTAAATTCGGATGCAAACTCTGTGTTTCATCGTAAATACGAAGGTCCAAGAGATTCAGTAAGCCTGAAGTGAAGCATCGGAACCTAAAACTGGACTCACAGGAGAGGTTCAAAACATTGACAGTTAGAGTGTCGGTCCTCTTGTACTTAAGGCGGCATAGTGCCTTTTGTATTACATTCGGTTGCAAACTCTTTATTTCTTCGTCAATAAGAAGGTCCAAAGGATACAGTAAACCTGAAGTGAAGCATCGGAATCTAAAACTGGACTCACAGGAGAGGTTCATATTATAGACAGTTAGAGTGTCGCTCCTCTTGTACTTAAGTCAGCATTGTGCCATTTGTATTAAATGCAGATGCAATTTCTGTGTTTCATCGTCAATAAGAAGGTCCAAGGCATACAGTAAACCTGAAGTGAAGCATCGTAATCTAAAACTGGACTCACAGGAGAGGTTCAAATCACAGAAAGTGAGAGTGTCAGTCCTCTTTTACTTAAGTCGGCATTGTGCCTTTTGTATTAAATTCGGATGCAATTTCTGTGTTTCATCGTCAATAAGAAGGTGCAAGCGATACAGTAAACCTCAAGTGAAGCATCGGGATCTAAAACTGGACTCACAGGAGAGGTTCAAATCATAGAAAGTTAGAGTGTCAGTCCTCTTGTACTTAAGTCGGCATTGTGCCTTTTGTATAGAATTCGGATGCAAACTGTGTGGCTCATCGTCAGTAAGAAGGTCCAAAGGATACAGTAAACCTGAAGTGAAGCATCGGAATCTAAAACTGGACTCACAGGAGAGGTTCAAATCATAGAAAGTGAGAGTGTCAGTCATCTAGTATCTAAGTCGACATATTGCCTTTTGTATTGAATTCGAATGCAATTTCTGTGTTTCATCGTCAATAAGAAGGTCCAAGGGATACAGTAAACCTGAAGTAAAGCACCGGAATCTAAAACTGGACTCACAGGAGAAGTTCAATTCATAGAAAGTGAGAGTGTCAGTCCTCTGTTACTTACGTCGGCATTGTGCCATTTTTATTAAATTCGTATGCAATTTCTGTGTTTCATCGTCACCAAGACGGTCCAAGGGATAAAGTAAACCTGAAGTGAAGTATCGGAATCTAAAACTGGACTCACAGTAGAGGATCAAATCATAGAAAGTGAGAGTGTCAGTCCTCTTGTACTTAAGTCGGCATTGTGCCTTTTGTACTAAATTCGGACGCAATTTCTGTGTTTCATCGTCAATACGAAGGTCCAAGGTATACAGTAAACCTGAAGTGAAGCATCGGAATCTAAAACTGGACTCACAGGAGAGTTTCAAATCATAGAAAGTGAAATTGTCAGTACTCTTGTACTTAAGTCTGCATCGTGCCTTTTGAATTTAATATCGGTGAAATTTCTGTGTTTCATCGTCAACTAGAAGGTGCAAGGAATACAGTAAACCTGAAGTGAAGCATCGGAATCTAAAACTGGACCCACAGGAAAGGTTCAAATCATAGAAAGTGAGAGTGTCAGTATTCTTTTACTTAAGTCGGCATTGTGCATTTTGTAATAAATTCGGATGCAATTTCTGTGTTTCATCGTCAATAAGAGGGTCCAAGGTATACAGTAAACCTGAAGTGAAGCATCGGAATCTAAAACTGGTCTCACAGCAGAGGGTCAAATCATAGAAAGTGAGAGTGTCAGTCCTCTTGTACTTATGTCAGCATTGTGCCTTTTGTATTAAATTCGGATGCAAACTCTGTGTTTCATCGTAAATACGAAGGTCCAAGGGATTCAGTAAGACTGAAGTAAGCATCGGAACCTAAAACTGGACTCACAGGAGAGGTTCAAAACATAGACAGTTAGAGTGTCGGTCCTCTTGTACTTAAGTCGGCATTGTGCCCTTTGTATTGAATTCAGATGCAACTTCTGTGTCTCATAGTCAATAAGAAGGTCCAAGGCATACAGTAAACCTGAAGTGAAGCATCGGAATCTAAAACTGGACTCACAGGAGAGGTTCAAATCACAGAAAGTGAGAGTGTCAGTCCTCATTTACTTAAGTCGACATTGTGCCTTTTGTATTAAATTCGGATGCAATTTCTGTGTTTTATCGTCAATAAGAAGGTCTAAGGGATACAGTAAACCTGAAGTGAAGCATCGGAATCAAAAACTGGACTCACAAGAGAGATTCAAATCATAGAAAGTTAGAGTGTCAGTGCTCTTGTACTTAAGGCGGCATAGTGCCTTTTGTATTAAATTCGGATGCAAACTCTTTATTTCTTCGTCAATAAGAAGGTCCAAAGGATACAGTAAACCTGAAGTGAAGCATCGGAATCTAAAACTGGACTCACAGGAGAGGTTCAAATTATAGACAGTCAGAGTGTCGCTCCTCTTGTACTTAAGTCAGCATTGTGCCATTTGTATTAAATGCAGATGCAATTTCTGTGTTTCATCGTCAATAAGAAGGTCCAAGGCATACAGTAAACCTGAAGTGAAGCATCGTAATCTAAAACTGGACTCACAGGAGAGGTTCAAATCACAGAAAGTGAGAGTGTCAGTCCTCTTTACTTAAGTCGGCATTGTGCCTTTTGTATTAAATTCGGATGCAATTTCTGTGTTTCATCGTCAATAAGAAGGTGCAAGCGATACAGTAAACCTCAAGTGAAGCATCGGGATCTAAAACTGGACTCACAGGAGAGGTTCAAATCATAGAAAGTTAGAGTGTCAGTCCTCTTGTACTTAAGTCGGCATTGTGCCTTTTGTATTGAATTCGGATGCAAACTGTGTGGCTCATCGTCAGTAAGAAGGTCCAAAGGATACAGTAAACCTGAAGTGAAGCTTCGGAATCTAAAACTGGACTCACAGGAGAGGTTGAAATCATAGAGAGTGAGAGTGTCAGTCATCTAGTATCTAAGTCGACATTGTGCCGTTTGTATTTAATTCGAATGCAATTTCTGTGTTTGATCGTCAATAAGAAGGTCCAAGGAATACAGTAAACCTGAAGTGAAGCATCGGAATCTAAAACTGGACTCACAGGAGAGTTTCAAATCATAGAAAGTGAAATTGTCAGTACTCTTGTACTTAAGTCTGCATCGTGCCTTTTGAATTTAATATCGGTGAAATTTCTGTGTTTCATCGTCAACTAGAAGGTGCAAGGAATACAGTAAACCTGAAGTGAAGCATCGGAATCTAAAACTGGACCCACAGGAAAGGTTCAAATCATAGAAAGTGAGAGTGTCAGTATTCTTTTACTTAAGTCGGCATTGTGCATTTTGTAATAAATTCGGATGCAATTTCTGTGTTTCATCGTCAATAAGAGGGTCCAAGGTATACAGTAAACCTGAAGTGAAGCATCGGAATCTAAAACTGGTCTCACAGCAGAGGGTCAAATCATAGAAAGTGAGAGTGTCAGTCCTCTTGTACTTATGTCAGCATTGTGCCTTTTGTATTAAATTCGGATGCAAACTCTGTGTTTCATCGTAAATACGAAGGTCCAAGGGATTCAGTAAGACTGAAGTAAGCATCGGAACCTAAAACTGGACTCACAGGAGAGGTTCAAAACATAGACAGTTAGAGTGTCGGTCCTCTTGTACTTAAGTCGGCATTGTGCCCTTTGTATTGAATTCAGATGCAACTTCTGTGTCTCATAGTCAATAAGAAGGTCCAAGGCATACAGTAAACCTGAAGTGAAGCATCGGAATCTAAAACTGGACTCACAGGAGAGGTTCAAATCACAGAAAGTGAGAGTGTCAGTCCTCATTTACTTAAGTCGACATTGTGCCTTTTGTATTAAATTCGGATGCAATTTCTGTGTTTCATCGTCAATAAGAAGGTCTAAGGGATACAGTAAACCTGAAGTGAAGCATCGGAATCAAAAACTGGACTCACAAGAGAGATTCAAATCATAGAAAGTTAGAGTGTCAGTGCTCTTGTACTTAAGGCGGCATAGTGCCTTTTGTATTAAATTCGGATGCAAACTCTTTATTTCTTCGTCAATAAGAAGGTCCAAAGGATACAGTAAACCTGAAGTGAAGCATCGGAATCTAAAACTGGACTCACAGGAGAGGTTCAAATTATAGACAGTCAGAGTGTCGCTCCTCTTGTACTTAAGTCAGCATTGTGCCATTTGTATTAAATGCAGATGCAATTTCTGTGTTTCATCGTCAATAAGAAGGTCCAAGGCATACAGTAAACCTGAAGTGAAGCATCGTAATCTAAAACTGGACTCACAGGAGAGGTTCAAATCACAGAAAGTGAGAGTGTCAGTCCTCTTTACTTAAGTCGGCATTGTGCCTTTTGTATTAAATTCGGATGCAATTTCTGTGTTTCATCGTCAATAAGAAGGTGCAAGCGATACAGTAAACCTCAAGTGAAGCATCGGGATCTAAAACTGGACTCACAGGAGAGGTTCAAATCATAGAAAGTTAGAGTGTCAGTCCTCTTGTACTTAAGTCGGCATTGTGCCTTTTGTATTGAATTCGGATGCAAACTGTGTGGCTCATCGTCAGTAAGAAGGTCCAAAGGATACAGTAAACCTGAAGTGAAGCTTCGGAATCTAAAACTGGACTCACAGGAGAGGTTGAAATCATAGAGAGTGAGAGTGTCAGTCATCTAGTATCTAAGTCGACATTGTGCCGTTTGTATTTAATTCGAATGCAATTTCTGTGTTTGATCGTCAATAAGAAGGTCCAAGGAATACAGTAAACCTGAAGTAAAGCACCGGAATCTAAAACAGGACTCACAGGAGAGGTTCAAATCGTAGAAAGTTAGAGTGTCAGTCCTCTTGTACTTAAGTCGGCATTTTGCCTTTTGTATTAAATTCGGATGCAAACTCTGTATTTCATCGTCAATAACAAGGTCCAAAGGATACAGTAAACCTGAAGTGAAGCATCGGAATCTAAAACTGGACTCACAGGAGAACTTCAAATCATAGACAGAGTGTCGGTTCTCTTGTACTTAAGTCGGCTTTGTGCCTTTTGTATTAAATTCAGATGCAATTTCTGTGTCTCATCGTCAATAAGAAGGTCCAAGGCATACAGTAAACCTGAAGTGAAGCATCGGAATCTAAAAGTGGACGCATAGGAGAGGTTCAAATCATAGAAAGTTAGAGTGTCAGTCCTCTTGTACTTAAGTCGGCATTGTGCCTTTTGTATTAAATTCCGATGCAATTTCTGTGTTTCATCGACAATAATAAGGTGCAAGCTATACGGTAAACCTGAAGTGAGGCATCGTAACCTAAAACTGGACTCACAGGAGAAGTTCAATTCATAGAAAGTGAGAGTGTCAGTCCTCTGTTACTTAAGTCGGCATTGTGCCATTTGTATTAAATTCGGATGCAATTTCGGTGTTTCATTGTCACTAAGATTTCCAAGGAATAAAGTAAACCTGAAGTGAAGTATCGGAATCTAAAACTGGACTCACAGTAGAGGTTCAAATCATAGAAAGTGAGAGTGTCAGTCCTCTTGTACTTAAGTCGGCATTGTGCCTTTTGTACTAAATTCGGATGCAATTTCTGTGTTTCATCGTCAATAAGAAGGTCCAAGGTATACAGTAAACCTGAAGTGAAGCATCGGAATCTAAAACAGGACTCACAGGAGAGTTTCAAATCATAGAAAGTGAGAGTGTCAGTTCTCTTGTACTTAAGTCGCCATTGTGCCTTTTGAATTTAATTCCGATGCAATTTCTGTGTTTCATCGTCAATAAGAAGGTGCAAGGTATATAGTAAACCTGAAGTGTAGCATCGGAATATAAAACTGGACTCACAGGAGAGGTTCAAATCATAGAAAGTGAGAGTGTCAGTCCTCTTTTACTTTAGTCGGCATTGTGCCTTTTGTATTAAATTCGGATGCAATTTCTGTGTTTCATCGTCAATAAGAAGGTGCAAGGTATACAGTTAACCTGAAGTGAAGCATCGGAATCTAAGACTGGACTCGCATTAGAGGTTCAAATCATAGAAAGTGAGAGTGTCAGTCCTCTTGTACTAAAGTCGGCATTGTGCCTTTTGTATTAAATTCGGATGCAAACTCTGTGTTTCATCGTAAATAAATAAGGCCAAGGGATTCAGTATACCTGAAGTAAAGCATCGGAATCTAAAACTGGACTCACAGGAGAGGTTCAAATCACAGAAAGGTAGAGTATCAGTCCTTCTTTTACTTAAGTCGGCATTGTGCCTTTTGTATTAAATTCCGATGCAGTTTCTGTGTTTCATCGTCAATAAGAAGGTGCAAGGTATACAGTAAACCTGAAGTGATGCATCGGAATCTAAAACTAAACTCACTGGAGAGGTTCAAATCAGAGATAGTGAGAGTGTCAGTACTCTTTTACTTAAGAAGGCATTGTGCCTTTTGTATTAAATTCGGATGCAATTTCTGTGTTTCGTCGTCAATAAGAAGGTCCAAGGTATATAGTAAACCTGAAGTGAAGCATCGGAATATAAAACTGGACTCACAAGAGAGGTTCAAATCATAGAAAGTGAGAGTGTAAGCTCTGTTTTCTTATGTCGGCATTGTGCCTTTTGTATTAAATTCGGATGCAATTTCTGTGTTTCATCGTCAATAAGAAGGTCCAATCGACACAGTAAACCTGAAGTGAAGCATCGGAATCCAAAACTGGACTAACAGGAGAGGTTCAAATCATGGAAAGTGAGAGTATCAGTCCACTAGTACTTAAGTCGGCATTGTGCCTTTTGAATTTAATTCCGATGCAATTTCAGTGTTTCATCGTCAATAAGAAGGTGCTGGGTGTACAGTAAACCTGAAGTGAAGCATCGGAAACTAAAACTGGACTCACAGGAGAGGTTCAAATCATAGAAAGTTAGAGTGTCAGCCCACTTTTACTTATGTCGGCATTGTGCCTTTTGTATTAAATTCGGATGCAATTTCGGTGTTTCATCGTCAATATGAAGGTCCAAGTGATACAGTAAACCGGAAGTGAGACATCGGAATCCAAAGCTGGACTCACAGGAGAGGTTCAAATCGTAGAAAGTGAGAGTGTCAGTCGTCTTTTACTTAAGTCGGCATTGTGCCTATTGTATTAAATTCGGATGCAATTTCTGTATTTCATCGTCAATAATATGGTTCATGGGATACAGTAAACCTGAAATGAAGCATGGGAATCTAAAACTGGACTCACAGGAGAGGTTCAAATCATAGAAAGTTAGAGTGTCAGTCCTCTTGTATTTAAGTTGGCATTGTGCCTTTTGTATTAAATTCGGATGCAAACTCTGTGTTTTATCGTCAATAAGAAAGTCCAAAGGATACAGTAAACCTGAAGTGAAGCATCGGAATCTAAAACTGGACACACAGGAGATGTTCAAATCACAGAAATTGAGAGTGTCAGTCCACTTTTACTTAAGTCGGCATTGTGCCTTTTGTATTAAATTCGGATGCAATGTGTGTGTTTCACCGTCGATAAGAAGGTCCATGGTATACAGTAAACCTGAAGTGAAGCATCGGAATCTATAATTGGTGTCACAGGAGAGGTTCAAATCATAGAAAGTGAGAGTATCTGTCCTCTTGTACTTAAGTCGGCATTCTGCCTTTTGTATTAAATTCGGTTGCAAACTCTGTGTTTCTTCGTCAATAAGAAGGTCCAAGGGATACAGTAAACCTGAAGTGAAGCATCGGAATCTAAAACTGGACTCACAGAAGAGGTTGAAAACATAGACAGTTAGAGTGTCGGTCCTCTTGTACTTCAGTCGGCATTGTGCCTTTATATTAAATTCGGATGCAATTTCTGTGTCTCATCGTCAATAAGAAGGTCCAAGGCATACAGTAAACCTAAAGTGAAGCATCGGAATCTAAAACTGGACTCACAGGAGAGGTTCAAATCACAGAAAGTGACAGTGGCAGTCCTCTTTTACTTAAGTCGCCATTGTGTTTTTGTATTTATTTCGGATGCAATTTCTGTGTTTCATCGTCAATAAGTAGGTCCAAGGGATACAGTAAACATGAAGTGAAGCATCGGAATCTAAAGCTGGACTCACAGGAGAGGTCCTACTGATAGAAAGTTAGAGTGTCAGTCCTCTTGTACTTAGGTCGGCATTGTGCCTTTTGTATTAAATTCCGATGCAATTTCTGTGTTTCATCGTCAATAAGAAGGTACAAGGTATACAGTAAACCTGAAGTGAAGCATCGGAATCTAAAACTGGACGCACAGGAGAGGTTCAAATCATAGAGAGTTAGAGTGTCAGTCCTCTTGTACTTAAGTCCTCATTGTGCTTTGTGAATTTAATTCCGATGCAATTTCTATGTTTCATCGTCAATAAGAAGGTGCAAGGTATACAGTAAACCTGAAGTGAAGCATCGGAATCTAAAACTGGACTCACAGGAGAGGTTCAAATCATAGAAAGAGAGAGTGTCAGTCCTCTTTTACTTAAGTCGGCATTGTGCCTTTTGTATTAAATTCCGATGCAATTTCTGTGTTTCATCGTCAATAATAAGGTGCAAGCTATACGGTAAACCTGAAGTGACGCATCGGAATCTAAAACTAGACTCACAGGAGAAGTTCAAATCATAGAAAGTGAGAGTGTCGGTCCTCTTTTACTTAAGTCGGCATTGTGCCATTTGTATTAAATTCGGATGCAAACTCTGTGTTTCATCGTAAATACGAAGGCCCAAGCGATTCAGTAAGACTGAAGTGAAGCATCGGAACCTAAAACTGGACTCACAGGAGAGGTTCAAATCATAGAAAGAGAGAGTGTCAGTACTCTTGTACTTAAGTCGGCATTGTGCCTTTTGAATTTTATTCCGATGCAATATCTGTCTTTCATCGTCAATTAGAAGGTGCAAGGTATACAGTAAACCTGAAGTGAAGCATCGGAATCTAAAACTGGACTCACAGGAGAGGTTCTAATCATAGAAAGTTAGAGTGTCAGTCCGCTTGTACTTATGTCGGCATTGTATCTTTCGTATTAAGTTCCGATGCAATTTCTGTGTTTCATCGTCAATAATAAGGTGCAAGCTATACGGTAAACCTGAAGTGACGCATCGGTATCTACAACTGGACTCACAGGAGAAGTTCACATCATAGAAAGTGAGAGTGTCAGTCCTCTTTTACTTAAGTCGGCATTGTGCCTTCTGTATTAAATTCGGATGCAAACTCTGTGTTTCATCGTAAGTGAGAAGGTCCAAGGGATTCAGTAAACCTGAAGTGAAGCATCAGAATCTAAAACTGGACTCACAGGAGAGGTTCAAAACATAGACAGTTAGAGTGTCGGTCCCCTTGTACTTAAGTCGGCATTGTGCCTTTTGTATTAAATTCAGATGCAAACTTTGTATTTCATCGTCAATAAGAAGGTCCAAAGGATACAGTAAACCTGAAGTGAAGCATCGGAATCTAAAACTGGACTCACAGGAAGGTTCAAATCATAGACAGTGAGAGTGTCAGTCCTCTAGTACTTAAGTCGGCATTGTGCCTTTTGAATTGAATTCGTATGCAATTTCTGTGTTTCATCGTCAATAAGAAGGTCCAAGGGATACAGTAAACCTGAAGTGAAGCATCGGAATCTAAAACTGGACTCACAGGAGAGGTTCTAATCATAGAAAGTTTGAGTGTCAGTCCTCTTTTATTTAAGTCGGCATTGTGAATATTGTATTAAATTCTGATGCAATTTCTGTGTTTCCTCGTCAATAAGAATGTCCAAGGTATATTGTAAAATTGAAGTGAAGCATCGGAATCTAAAACTGAACTCACAGGAGAGGTTCAAATCATAGAAAGTGAAAGTGTCAGTCCTCTTTTACTTATGTCGGCATTGTGCCCTTTGTATTAAATTCGGATGCGTTTTCTGTGTTTCACCGTCAATAAGAAGGTCCAAGCAATTAGTAAACCTGAAGTGAAGCATCCGAATCTAAAACTGGACTAACAGGAGAGGGTCAAATCTTAGAAAGTGAGAGTGTCAATCCTCTTTTACTTTAGTCGGCATTGTGCCTATTGTATTAAATTCGGATGCAATTTCTGTGTTTCATCGTCAATAAGAGGGTGCAAGGTATATAGTAAACCTGAAGTGAAGCATCGGAATCTAAAACTGGACTAACTGCAGAGGTTCAAATCATAGAAAGTTAGAGTGTCAGTCCTCTTGTACTTAAATCTGCATTGTGCCTTTTGTATTAAATTCGGATGCAATTTCTGTGTTTCATCGTCAATAAGAAGGTCCAAGGGATACAGTAAACCTGAAGTGAAGCATCGGAATCTAAAACTGGACTCGTAGGAAAGGTTCAAATCATAGAAAGTGAGAGTGTCAATCCTCTTTTACTTAAGTCGGCATTGTGCCTTTTGTATTAAATTCGGATGCAATTTGTGAGTTTCACCGTCAATAAGAAGGACCAAGGGATACAGTAAACCTGAAGTGAAGTATCAGAATCTAAAAGTGGACTCACAGGAGAGGTTCAAATCATAGAAAGTGAGAGTGTCTGTCCTCTTGTACTTAAGTCGGCATTGTGCCTTTTGTATTAAATTCGGTTGCAAACTCTGTGTTTCTTCGTCAATAAGAAGGTCCAAGGGATACAGTAAACCTGAAGTGAAGCATCGGAATCTAAAACTGGACTCACAGGAGAGGTTGAAAACATAGACAGTTAGAGTGTCGGTCCTCTTGTACTTAAGTCGGCATTGTGCCTTTATATTAAATTCGGATGCAATTTCTGTGTCTCATCGTCACTAAGAAGGTCCAAGGCATACAGTAAACCTAAAGTGAAGCATCGGAATCTAAAACTGGACTCACAGGAGAGGTTCAAATCACAGAAAGTGACAGTGGCAGTCCACTTTTACTTAAGTCGGCATTGTGTTTTTGTATTAATTTCGGATGCAATTTCTGTGTTTTATCGTCAATAAGAAGATCCAAGGGATACAGTAAACCTGAAGTGAAGTATCGGAATCTAAAGCTGGACACACAGGAGATGTCCTATTGATAGAAAGTTAGAGTGTCAGTCCTCTTGTACTTAGGTCTTCATTGTGCCTTTAGTATTAAATTCCGATGCAATTTCTGTGTTTCATCGTCAATAAGAAGGTACAAGGTATACAGTAAACCTGAAGTGAAGCATCGGAATCTAAAACTGGACGCACAGGAGAGGTTCAAATCATAGAGACTTAGAGTGTCAGTCCTCTTGTACTTAAGTCGGCATTGTGCCTTTTGAATTTAATTCCGATGCAATTTCTATGTTTCATCGTCAATAAGAAGGTTCAAGGTATACAGTAAACCTGAAGTGAAGCATCGGAATCTAAAACTGGACTCACAGGAGAGGTTCAAATCATAGAAAGAGAGAGTGTCGGTCCTCTTTTACTTAAGTCGGCATTGTGCCTTTTGTATTAAATTCGGATGCAATTTCTGTATTTTATCGTCAATAATAAGGTCCATGGGATACAGTAAACCTGCAGTGAAGCATCGGAATCTAAAACTGGACTCACAGGAGAGGTTCAAATCGTAAAAAGTTAGAGTGTCAGTCCTCTTGTACTTATGTCGGCCTTGTGCCTTTTGTATTAAATTCCGATGCAATTTCTGTGTTTCATCGTCTACAATAAGCTGCAGGCTATACGGTAAACCTGAAGAGACGCATCGGAATCTAAAACTGGACCCACAGGAGAAGTTAAAATCATAGAAAGTGAGAGTGTCGGTCCTCTTTTACTTAAGTCGGCATTGTGCCATTTGTATTAATTTCGGATGCAATTTCTGTGTTTCATCGTCAATAAGAAGGTCCAAGGGATACAGTAAACCTGAAGTGAAGTTTCAGAATCTAAATCTGGACTCACAGGAGAGGTTCAAATCATAGAAAGTGAGAGTGTCAGTCCTCTTGTACTTAAGTCGGCATTGTGCCTTTTGTACTAAATTCGAATGCAATTTCTGTGTTTCATCGTCAATAAGAAGGTCCAAGGTATACAGTAACCCTGAAGTGAAGCATCGGAATCTAAAACTGGACTCACAGGAGAGTTTCAGTTCATAGAAAGTGAAAGTGTCAGTACTCTTGTACTTAAGTCGGCACTGTGCCTTTTGAACTTAATTCCGATGCAATTTATGTGTTTCATCGTCAATAAGAAGGTGCAAGGTATACAGTAAACCTGAAGTGAAGTATCAGAATCTAAAACTGGACTCACAGGAGAGGTTCAAATCATAGACAGTTAGATTGTCGGTCCTCTTGTACTTAAGTCGGCATTGTTCCTTTTGTATTAAATTCAGATGCAATTTCTGTGTCTCATCGTCAATAAGAAGGTCCAAGGGATACATTAAACCTTAAGTGAAGTATCGGAATCTAAAACTGGACTCACAGGAGAGGTTCAAATCGCAGAAAGTGAGAGTGTAAGTCCTCTTTTACTTAAGTCGGCATTGTGCCATTTGTATTAAATTCGAATGCAATTTCTGTGTTTCATCGTCAATAAGAAGGACCAAGGGATACAGTAAACCTGAAGTGAAGTATCGGAATCTAAAAGTGGACTCACAGGAGAGGTTCAAATCATAGAAAGTGAGAGTGCCAGTACTCTTGTACTTAAGTCGGCATTGTGCCTTTTGAATTTTATTCCTATGCAATTTCTGTCTTTCATCGTCAATTAGAAGGTGCAAGGTATACAGTAAATCTGAAGTGAAGCATCGGAATTTAAAACTGGACTCACAGGAGAGGTTCTAATCATAGAAAGTTAGAGTGTCAGTCCGCTTGTACTTATGTCGGCATTGTGGCTTTTGTATTAAATTCAGATGCAATTTCTGTGTCTCATCGTCAACAAGAAGGTGCAAGGCATACAGTAAACCTGAAGTGAAGCTTCGGAATCTAAAACTGGACTCACAGGAGAGGTTCAAATCACAGAAAGTGAGAGTGTCAGTCCTCTTTTACTTAAGTCGGCATTGTGCCTTTTGTATTACATTCGGATGCAATTTCTGTGTTTCATCGTCAATAAGATGGTCCAAGGGATACAGTAAACCTGAAGTGAAGCATCGGAATCTAAAACTGGACTCACAAGAGAGGTTCAGATCATAGAAAGTGAGAGTGTCAGTCCTCTTGTACTTAAGTCGGCATTGTGACTTTTGTATTAATTTCGGATGTAAACTCTGTATTTCATCGTCAATAAGAAGGTACAAAGGATACAGTAAACCTGAAGTGAAGCATCGGAATCTAAAACTGGACTCACAGGAGAGGTTCAAATCATAGAAAGTGAGAGTGTATGTCCTCTAGTACTTAAGTCGGCATTGTGCCTTTTGTATTGAATTCGAATGCAATTTCTGTGTTTCATCGTCAATAAGAAGGTCCAAGGGATACAGTAAACCTGAAGTGAAGCATCGGAATCTAAAACTGGACTCACAGGGTAGGTTCTAATCATAGAAAGTGAGAGTGGCAGTCCTCTTTTACTTAAGTCGGCATTGTGAATTTTGTATTAAATTCGGATGCAATTTCTGTGTTTCATCGTCAATAGGAACGTGCTAGGTATGCAGTAAACCTGAAGTGAAGATTCGGAATCTATAACTGGACTCACAGGAGAAGTTCAAATCATAGAAAGTGAGAGTGTCAGTCGTCTTTTACTTAAGACGGCATTGTGCTTATTGTATTAAATTCGGATGCAATTTCTGTATTTCATCTTCAATAATATGGTTCATGGGATACAGTAAACCTGAAATGAAGCATCGGAATCTAAAACTGGACTCACAGGAGAGGTTCAAATCATAGAAAGTTAGAGTGTCAGTCCCCTTGTATTTAAGCGGCTTGTGCATTTTGTATTAAATTCGAATGCAAACTCTGTGTTTTATCGTCGATAAGAAGGTCCAAAGGATACAGCAAACCTGAAGTGAAGCATCGGAATCTAAAACTGGACTCACAGGAGATGTTCAAATCATAGAAAGTGAGAGTGTCAGTAATCTTTTACTTAAGCCGGCATTGTGCCTTTTGTATTAAATTCGGATGCAATTTGTGTGTTTCACCGTCAATAAGAAGGTCCATGGTATACAGTAAACCTGAAGTGAAGCATCGGAATCTAAAATTGGTCTCACAGGAGAGGTTCAAATCATAGAAAGTGAGAGTGTCTGTCCTCTTGTACTTAAGTCGGCATTGTGCCTTTTGTATTAAATTCGGTTGCAAACTCTGTGTTTCTTCGTCAATAAGAAGGTGCAAGGGATACAGTAAACCTGAAGTGAAGCATCGGAATCTAAAGCTGGACTCACAGGAGAGGTCCTAATAATAGAAAATTAGAGTGTCAGTCCTCTTGTACTTATGTCGGCATTGTGCCTTTTGTATTAAATTCCGATGCAATTTCTGTGTTTCATCGTCAATAATAAGGTGCAAGCTATACTGTAAACCTGAAGTGACGCATCGGAATCTAAAACTGGACTCACAGGAGAAGTTCAAATCATAGAAAGTGAGAGTGTCGGTCCTCTTTTACTTAAGTCGGCAAAGTGCCATTTTTATTAAATTCGGATGCTATTTCTGTGTTTCATCGTCAATAAGAAGGTCCAAGGGATACAGTAAACCTGAAGTGAAGTTTCGGAATCTAAATCTGGACTCAGAGGAGAGGATGAAATCATAGAAACTGATAGTGTCAGTCCTCTTGTACTTAAGTCGGCATTGTGCCTTTTGTACTAAATTCGGATGCAATTTCTGTGTTTCATCGTCAATAAGTAGGTCCAAGGTATACAGTAAACCTGAAGTGAAGCATCGGAATCTAAAACTGGACTCACAGTAGAGTTTCAATTCTTAAAAAGTAAAAGTGTCAGTACTCTTGTACTTAAGTCGGCATTGTGCCTTTTGAATTTAATTTCGATGCAATTTCTGTGTTTCATCGTCAATAATAAGGTGCAAGCTATACGGTAAACCTGAAGTGACGCATCGGAATCTAAAACTGGACTCACAGGAGAAGTTCAAATCATAGAAAGTGAGAGTGTCAGTCCTCTTTTACTTAAGTCGGCATTGTGCCTTGTGTATTAAATTCGGATGCAAACTCTGTGTTTCATCGTAAATGAGAAGTTCCAAGGGATTCAGTAAACCTGAAGTGAAGCATCAGAATCTAAAACTGGACTCACAGGAGAGGTTCAAAACATAGACAGTTTAAGTGTCGGTCCTCTTGTACTTAAGTCGGCATTGTGCCTTTTGTATTAAATTCAGATGCAATTTCTGTGTCTCATCGTCAACAAGAAGGTCCAAGGCATACAGTAAACCTGAAGTGAAGCATTCGGAGTCTAAAACTGGACTCACAGGAGAGGTTCAAATCACAGAAAGTGAGAGTGTCAGTCCTGTTTTACTTAAGTCAGCATTGTGCCTTTTGTATTAAATTCGAATGCAATTTCTGTGTATCATCGTCAATAAGAAGGTGCAAGGTATACAGTAAACCTGAAGTGAAGCATCGGAATATAAAACTGGACTAACTGCAGAGGTTCAGATCATAGAAAGTTAGAGTGTCAGTCATCTTTTACTTAAGTCGGCGTTGTGCCTTTTGTATTAAATTCGGATGCAATTTCTCTGTTTCATCGTCAATAAGAAGATCCAAGGAATACAGTAAACCCGAAGTGAAGCATCGGAATGTAAGACTGGTCTCACAAACAGGTTCAAATCATAGAGAGTGAGAATGTCAGTCCTCTTGTTCTTAAGTCGGCATTGTGCCTTTTGTATTAAATTCGAATGCAAACTCTGTGTTTCATCGTAAATAAGAAGGTCCAAGGGATTCAGTAAACCTGAAGTAAAGCATCGGAATCTAAAACTGGACTCACAGGAGAGGTTCAAATCATAGAAAGAGAGAGTGTCGGTCCTCTTTTACTTAAGTCGGCATTGTGCCTTTTGTATTAAATTCGGATGCAATTTCTGTATTTTATCGTCAATAATAAGGTCCATGGGATACAGTAAACCTGCAGTGAAGCATCGGAATCTAAAACTGGACTCACAGGAGAGGTTCAAATCATAAAAAGTTAGAGTGTCAGTCCTCTTGTACTTATGTCGGCATTGTGCCTTTTGTATTAAATTCCGATGCAATTTCTGTGTTTCATCGTCTATAATAAGCTGCAGGCTATACGGTAAACGTGAAGTGACGCATCGGAATCTAAAACTGGACCCACAGGAGAAGTTCAAATCATAGAAAGTGAGAGTGTCGGTCCTCTTTTACTTAAGTCGGCATTGTGCCATTTGTATTAATTTCGGATGCAATCTCTGTGTTTCATCGTCAATAAGAAGGTCCAAGGGATACAGTAAACCTGAAGTGAAGTTTCAGAATCTAAATCTGGACTCACAGGAGAGGTTCAAATCATAGAAAGTGAGAGTGTCAGTCCTCTTGTACTTAAGTCGGCATTGTGCCTTTTGTACTAAATTCGAATGCAATTACTGTGTTTCATCGTCAATAAGAAGGTCCAAGGTATACAGTAACCCTGAAGTGAAGCATCGGAATCTAAAACTGGAGTCACAGGAGAGTTTCAATTCATAGAAAGTGAAAGTGTCAGTACTCTTGTACTTAAGTCGGCACTGTGCCTTTTGAACTTAATTCCGATGCAATTTATGTGTTTCATCGTCAATAAGAAGGTGCAAGGTATACAGTAAACCTGAAGTGAAGTATCAGAATCTAAAACTGGACTCACAGGAGAGGTTCATATCATAGACAGTTAGAGTGTCGGTCCTCTTGTCCTAAAGTCGGCATTGTGCCTTTTGTATTAAATTCAGATGCAATTTCTGTGTCTCATCGTCAATAAGAAAGTCCAAGGGATACATTAAACCTTAAGTGAAGTATCGGAATCTAAAACTGGACTCACAGGAGAGGTTCAAATCGCAGAAAGTGAGAGTGTCAGTCCTCTTTTACTTAAGTCGGCATTGTGCCATTTGTATTAAATTCGAATGCAATTTCTGTGTTTCATCGTCAATAAGAAGGACCAAGGGATACAGTAAACCTGAAGTGAAGTATCGGAATCTAAAAGTGGACTCACAGGAGAGGTTCAAATCATAGAAAGTGAGAGTGCCAGTACTCTTGTACTTAAGTCGGCATTGTGCCTTTTGAATTTTATTCCTATGCAATTTCTGTCTTTCATCGTCAATTAGAAGGTGCAAGGTATACAGTAAATCTGAAGTGAAGCATCGGAATTTAAAACTGGACTCACAGGAGAGGTTCTAATCATAGAAAGTTAGAGTGTCAGTCCGCTTGTACTTATGTCGGCATTGTGGCTTTTGTATTAAGTTCCGATGCAATTTCTGTGTTTCATCGTCAATAATAAGGTGCAAGCTATACGGTAAACCTGAAGTGACGCATCGGAATTTAAAACTGGACTCACAGGAGAATTCAAATCATAGAAAGTGAGAGTGTCAGTCCTCTTTTACTTAAGTCGGCATTGTGCCTTTTGTATTAAATTCGGATGCAAACTCTGTGTTTCACCGTAAATGGGAAGCTCCAAGGGATTCAGTAAACCTGAAGTGAGGCATCAGAATCTAAAACTGGACTCACGGGAGAGGTTCAAAACATAGACAGTTAGAGTGTCGGTCCTCTTGTACTTAAGTCAGCATTGTGCCTTTTGTATTAAATTCAGATGCAATTTCTGTGTCTCATCGTCAACAAGAAGGTGCAAGGCATACAGTAAACCTGAAGTGAAGCATCGGAATCTAAAACTGGACTCACAGGAGAGGTTCAAATCACAGAAAGTGAGAGTGTCAGTCCTCTTTTACTTAAGTCGGGATTGTGCCTTTTGTATTAAATTCGGATGCAATTTCTGTGTTTCATCGTCAATAAGATGGTCCAAGGGATACAGTAAACATGAAGTGAAGCATCGGAATCTAAAACTGGACTCACAAGAAAGGTTCAGATCATAGAAAGTGAGAGTGTCAGTCCTCTTGTACTTAAGTCGGCATTGTGCCTTTTGTATTAATTTCGGATGTAAACTCTGTATTTCATCGTCAATAAGAAGGTACAAAGGATACAGTAAACCTGAAGTGAAGCATCGGAATCTAAAACTGGACTCACAGGAGAGGTTCAAATCATAGAAAGTGAGAGTGTATGTCCTCTAGTACTTAAGTCGGCATTGTGCCTTTTGTATTGAATTCGAATGCAATTTCTGTGTTTCATCGTCAATAAGAAGGTCCAAGGGATACAGTAAACCTGAAGTGAAGCATCGGAATCTAAAACTGGACTCACAGGGTAGGTTCTAATCATAGAAAGTGAGAGTGGCAGTACTCTTTTACTTAACACGGCATTGTGAATTTTGTATTAAATTCGGATGCAATTTCTGTGTTTCATCGTCAATAAGAACGTGCTAGGTATGCAGTAAACCTGAAGTGAAGCATCGGAATCTATAACTGGACTCACAGGAGAAGTTCAAATCATAGAAAGTGAGAGTGTAAGTCGTCTTTTACTTAAGTCTGCATTGTGCTTATTGTATTAAATTCGGATGCAATTTCTGTATTTCATCGTCAATAATATGGTTCATGGGATACAGTAAACCTGAAATGAAGCATCGGAATCTAAAGCTGGACTCACAGGAGAGGTCCTAATAATAGAAAATTAGAGTGTCAGTCCTCTTGTACTTATGTCGGCATTGTGCCTTTTGTATTAAATTCCGATGCAATTTCTGTGTATCATCGTCAATAATAAGGTGCAAGCTATACTGTAATCCTAAAGTGACGCATCGGAATCTAAAACTGGACTCACAGGAGAAGTTCAAATCATAGAAAGTGAGAGTGTCGGTCCTCTTTTACTTAAGTCGGCAAAGTGCCATTTGTATTAAATTTGGATGCTATTTCTGTGTTTCATCGTCAATAAGAAGGTCCAAGGGATACAGTATCCTGAAGTGAAGTTTCGGAATCTAAATCTGGACTCAGAGGAGAGGTTGAAATCATAGAAAGTGATAGTGTCAGTCCTCTTGTACTTAAGTCGGCATTGTGCCTTTTGTACTAAATTCGGATGCAATTTCTGTGTTTCATCGTCAATAAGTAGGTCCAAGGTATACAGTAAACCTGAAGTGAAGCATCGGAATCTAAAACTGGACTCACAGGAGAGTTTCAATTCTTAAAAAGTGAAAGTGTCAGTACTCTTGTACTTAATTCGGCATTGTGCCTTTTGAATTTAATTTCGATGCAATTTCTGTGTTTCATCGTCAATAATAAGGTGCAAGCTATACGGTAAACCTGAAGTGACGCATCGGAATCTAAAACTGGACTCACAGGAGAAGTTCAAATCATAGAAAGTGAGAGCGTCAGTCCTCTTTTACTTAAGTCGGCATTGAGCCTTGTGTATTAAATTCGGATGCAATCTCTGTGTTTCATCGTAAATGAGAAGTTCCAAGGGATTCAGTAAACCTGAAGTGAAGCATCAGAATCTAAAACTGGACTCACAGGAGAGGTTCAAATCACAGAAAGTGAGAGTGTCAGTCCTGTTTTACTTAAGTCGGCATTGTGCCTTTTGTATTAAATTCGAATGCAATTTCTGTGTATCATCGTCAATAAGAAGGTGCAAGGTATACAGTAAACCTGAAGTGAAGCATCGGAATATAAAACTGGACTAACTGCAGAGGTTCAGATCATAGAAAGTTAGAGTGTCAGTCATCTTTTACTTAAGTCGGCGTTGTGCCTTTTGTATTAAATTCGGATGCAATTTCTCTGTTTCATCGTCAATAAGAAGATCCAAGGAATACAGTAAACCCGAAGTGAAGCATCGGAATGTAAGACTGGTCTCACAAACAGGTTCAAATCATAGAGAGTGAGAATGTCAGTCCTCTTGTTCTTAAGTCGGCATTGTGCCTTTTGTATTAAATTCGAATGCAAACTCTGTGTTTCATCGTAAATAAGAAGGTCCAAGGGATTCAGTAAACCTGAAGTGAAGCATCGGAATCTAAAACTGGACTCACAGGAGAGGTTCAAATCATAGAAAGAGAGAGTGTCGGTCCTCTTTTACTTAAGTCGGCATTGTGCCTTTTGTATTAAATTCGGATGCAATTTCTGTATTTTATCGTCAATAATAAGGTCCATGGGATACAGTAAACCTGCAGTGAAGCATCGGAATCTAAAACTGGACTCACAGGAGAGGTTCAAATCATAAAAAGTTAGAGTGTCAGTCCTCTTGTACTTATGTCGGCATTGTGCCTTTTGTATTAAATTCCGATGCAATTTATGTGTTTCATCGTCAATAAGAAGGTGCAAGGTATACAGTAAACCTGAAGTGAAGTATCAGAATCTAAAACTGGACTCACAGGAGAGGTTCATATCATAGACAGTTAAAGTGTCGGTCCTCTTGTCCTTAAGTCGGCATTGTTCCTTTTGTATTAAATTCAGATGCAATTTCTGTGTCTCATCGTCAATAAGAAGGTCCAAGGGATACATTAAACCTTAAGTGAAGTATCGGAATCTAAAACTGGACTCACAGGAGAGGTTCAAATTGCAGAAAGTGAGAGTGTCAGTCCTCTTTTACTTAAGTCGGCATTGTGCCATTTGTATTAAATTCGAATGCAATTTCTGTGTTTCATCGTCAATAAGAAGGACCAAGGGATACAGTAAACCTGAAGTGAAGTATCGGAATCTAAAAGTGGACTCACAGGAGAGGTTCAAATCATAGAAAGTGAGAGTGCCAGTACTCTTGTACTTATGTCGGCATTGTGCCTTTTGAATTTTATTCCTATGCAATTTCTGTCTTTCATCGTCAATTAGAAGGTGCAAGGTATACAGTAAATCTGAAGTGAAGCATCGGAATTTAAAACTGGACTCACAGGAGAGGTTCTAATCATAGAAAGTTAGAGTGTCAGTCCGCTTGTACTTATGTCGGCATTGTGGCTTTTGTATTAAGTTCCGATGCAATTTCTGTGTTTCATCGTCAATAATAAGGTGCATGCTATACGGTAAACCTGAAGTGACGCATCGGAATCTAAAACTGGACTCACAGGAGAAGTTCAAATCATAGAAAGTGAGAGTGTCAGTCCTCTTTTACTTAAGTCGGCATTGTGCATTTTGTATTAAATTCGGATGCAAACTCTGTGTTTCATCGTAAATGGGAAGCTCCAAGGGAATCAGTAAACCTGAAGTGAGGCATCAGAATCTTAAACTGGACTCACGGGAGAGGCTCAAAACATAGACAGTTAGAGTGTCGGTCCTCTTGTACTTAAGTCAGCATTGTGCCTTTTGTATTAAATTCAGATGCAATTTCTGTGTCTCATCGTCAACAAGAAGGTGCAAGGCATACAGTAAACCTGAAGTGAAGCATCGGAATCTAAAACTGGACTCACAGGAGAGGTTCAAATCACAGAAAGTGAGAGTGTCAGTCCTCTTTTACTTAAGTCGGCATTGTGCCTTTTGTATTAAATTCGGATGCAATTTCTGTGTTTCATCGTCAATAAGATGGTCCAAGGGATACAGTAAACATGAAGTGAAGCATCGGAATCTAAAACTGGACTCACAAGAAAGGTTCAGATCACAGAAAGTGAGAGTGTCAGTCCTCTTGTACTTAAGTCGGCATTGTGCCTTTTGTATTAATTTCGGATGTAAACTCTGTATTTCATCGTCAATAAGAAGGTACAAAGGATACAGTAAACCTGAAGTGAAGCATCGGAATCTAAAACTGGACTCACAGGAGAGGTTCAAATCATAGAAAGTGAGAGTGTATGTCCTCTAGTACTTAAGTCGGCATTGTGCCTTTTGTATTGAATTCGAATGCAATTTCTGTGTTTCATCGTCAATAAGAAGGTCCAAGGGATACAGTAAACCTGAAGTGAAGCATCGGAATCTAAAACTGGACTCACAGGGTAGGTTCTAATCATAGAAAGTGAGAGTGGCCGTCCTCTTTTACTTAACACGGCATTGTGAATTTTGTATTAAATTCGGATGCAATTTCTGTGCTTCATCGTCAATAAGAACGTGCTAGGTATGCAGTAAACCTGAAGTGAAGCATCGGAATCTATAACTGGACTCACAGGAGAAGTTCAAATCATAGAAAGTGAGAGTGTCAGTCGTCTTTTACTTAAGTCTGCATTGTGCTTATTGTATTAAATTCGGATGCAATTTCTGTATTTCATCGTCAATAATATGGTTCATGGGATACAGTAAACCTGAAATGAAGCATCGGAATCTAAAACTGGACTCACAGGAGAGGTTCATATCATAGAAAGTTAGAGTGTCAGTCCCCTTGTATTTAAGCGGCTTGTGCATTTTGTATTAAATTCGAATGCTAACTCTGTGTTTTATCGTCAAAAAGAAGGTCCAAAGGATACAGCAAACCTGAAGTGAAGCATCGGAATCTAAAACTGGACTCACAGGAGATGTTCAAATCATAGAAAGTGAGAGTGTCAGTCCTCTTTTACTTAAGTCGGCATTGTGCCTTTTGTATTAAATTCGGATGCAATTTGTGTGTTTCACCGTCCATAAGAAGGTCCATGGTATACAGTAAACCTGAAGTGAAGCATCGGAATCTAAAATTGGTCTCACAGGAGAGGTTCAAATCATAGAAAGTGAGAGTGTCTGTCCTCTTGTACTTAAGTCGGCATTGTGCCTCTTGTATTAAATTCGGTTGCAAACTCTGTGTTTCTTCGTCAATAAGAAGGTGCAAGGGATACAGTAAACCTGAAGTGAAGCATCGGAATCTAAAGCTGGACTCACAGGAGAGGTCCTAATAATAGAAAATTAGAGTGTCAGTCCTCTTGTACTTATGTCGGCATTGTGCCTTTTGTATTAAATTCCGATGCAATTTCTGTGTTTCATCGTCAATAATAAGGTGCAAGCTATACTGTAATCCTGAGGTGACGCATCGGAATCTAAAACTGGACTCACAGGAGAAGTTCAAATCATAGAAAGTGAGAGTGTCGGTCCTCTTTTACTTAAGTCGGCAAAGTGCCATTTGTATTAAATTCGGATGCTATTTCTGTGATTCATCGTCAATAAGAAGGTCCAAGGGATACAGTAAACCTGAAGTGAAGCTTCGGAATCTAAATGTGGACTCAGAGGAGAGGTTGAAATCATAGAAAGTGATAGTGTCAGTCCTCTTGTACTAAAGTCGGCATTGTGCCTTTTGTACTAAATTCGGATGCAATTTCTGTGTTTCATCGTCAACAAGAAGGTCCAAGGTATACAGTAAACCTGAAGTGAAGCATCGGAATCTAAAACTGGACTCACAGGAGAGTTTCAATTCTTAGAAAGTGAAAGTGTCAGTACTCTTGTACTTAAGTCGGCATTGTGCCTTTTGAATTTAATTTCGATGCAATTTCTGTGTTTCATCGTCAATAATAAGGTGCAAGCTATACGGTAAACCTGAAGTGACGCATCGGAATCTAAAACTGGACTCACAGGAGAAGTTGAAATCATAGAAAGTGAGAGTGTCAGTCCTCTTTTACTTAAGTCGGCATTGTGCCTTGTGTATTAAATTCGGATGCAAACTCTGTGTTTCATCGTAAATGAGAAGTTCCAAGGGATTCAGTAAACATGAAGTGAAGCATCAGAATCTAAAACTGGACTCACAGGAGAGGTTCAAAACATAGACAGTTAGAGTGTCGGTCCTCTTGTACTTAAGTCGGCATTGTGCCTTTTGTATTAAATTCAGATGCAATTTCTGTGTCTCATCATCAACAAGAAGGTCCAAGGCATACAGTAAACCTGACGTGAAGCATCGGAGTCTAAAACTGGACTCACAGGAGAGGTTCAAATCACAGAAAGTGAAAGTGTCAGTCCTGTTTTACTTAACTCGGCATTGTGCCTTTTGTATTAAATTCGAATGCAATTTCTGTGTATCATCGTCAATAAGAAGGTGCAAGGTATACAGTAAACCTGAAGTGAAGCATCGGAATATAAAACTGGACTAACTGCAGAGGTTCAGATCATAGAAAGTTAGAGTGTCAGTCATCTTTTACTTAAGTCGGCGTTGTGCCTTTTGTATTAAATTCGGATGCAATTTCTCTGTTTCATCGTCAATAAGAAGATCCAAGGAATACAGTAAACCCGAAGTGAAGCATCGGAATGTACGACTGGTCTCACAAACAGGTTCAAATCATAGAGAGTGAGAATGTCAGTCCTCTTGTTCTCAAGTCGGCATTGTGCCTTTTGTATTAAATTCGAATGCAAACTCTGTGTTTCATCGTAAATAAGAAGGTCCAAGGGATTCAGTAAACCTGAACTGAAGCATCGGAATCTAAAACTGGACTCACAGGAGAGGTTCAAAACATAGACAGTTAGAGTGTCGGTCCTCTTGTACTTAAGTCGGCATTGTGCCTTTTGTATTAAATCAGATGCAATTTCTGTGTCGCATCGTCAATAAGAAGGTTAAAGGCATACAGTAAACCTGAAGTGAAGCATTGGAATCTAAAACTGGACTCACAGGAGAGGTTCAAATCACAGAAAGTGAGAGTGTCAGTTCTCTTTTACTTAAGTCGGCATTGTGCCTTTTGTATTAAATTCGGATGCAATTTCTGTGTTTCATCGTCAATAAGAAGGTCCAAGGGATACAGTAAACCTGAAGTGAAGCATCGGAATCTAAAACTGGACTCACAGGAGAGGTTCAAATCATAGAAAGTTAGAGTGTCAGTCGTCTTGTACTTAAGCCGGCATTGTGCCTTTTGTATTAAATTCGGATGCGAACTCTGTGTCATCGTCAATAAGAAGGTCCAAAGGATACAGTAAACCTGAAGTGAAACATCGGAATCTAAAACTGGACCCACAGGAGAGGTTCAAATCATAGAAAGTGAGAGTGTCAGTCCTCTTTTACTTAAGTCGGCATTGTGACTTTTGTATTAAATTCGGATGCAATTTCTGTGTTTCATCGTCAATAAGAAGGTCCAAGGTATATAGTAAACCTGAAGTGAAGCATCGGAATCTAAAACTGGACTCACAGGAGAGGTTCAAATCATAGAAAGTGAGAGTGTCAGTCCTCTTTTACGTATGTCGGCATTGTGCCTTTTGTATTAAATTCGGATGCAATTTCTGTGTTTCATCGTGAATAAGAAGGTCCAAGCGATACTGTAAACCTGAAGTGAAACATCGGAATCTAAAACTGGACTACAGGAGAGGTTCAAATCATAGAAAGTGAGAGTGTCAGTCCTCTTTTACTTTTGTCGGCATTGTGCCTTTTGTATTAAATTCGGATGCAATTTCTGTGTTTCATCGTCAATAAGAAGGTGCAAGGTATACAGTTAACCTGAAGCATCGGAATCTAAAACTGGACTCACAGGAGAGGTTCAAATCGTAGAGAGTGAGAGTGTCTGTCCTCTTGTACTTAAGTCGGCATTGTGCCTTTTGTATTTAATTCCGATGCAATTTCTGTGTTTCATCGTCAATAAGATGGTGCAAGGTATACAGTAAACCTGAAGTGAAGCATCGGAATCTAAAACTGGACTCACAGGAGAGGTTCACATCATAGAATGTGAGAGTGTCAATCTTCTTTCACTTAAGTCGGCATTGTGCCTTTTGTATTAAATTCTGATGCTAACTCTGTGTTTCATCGTAAATAAGAAAGGCCAAGGGATTCAGTATACCTGAAGTTAAGCATCGGAATCTAAAACTGGACTCACAGGAGAGGTTCAAAACATAGACAGTTAGAGTGTCGGTCCTCTTGTACTTAAATTGGCATTGTGCCTTTTGTATTATATTCAGATGCAATGTCTGTGTCTCATCGTCCATAAGATGGTCCAAGGCATACAGTACACCTGAAGTGAAGCATCGGAATCTAAAACTGGACTCACAGGAGAGGTTCAAATCACAGAAAGGTAGAGTATCAGTCCTTCTTTTCCTTAAGTCGGCATTGTGCCTTTTGTATTAAATTCGGATGCAATTTCTGTGTTTCATCGTCAATAAGAAGGTCCAATCGACACAGTAAACCTGAAGTGAAGCATCGGAATCCAAAACTGGACTAACAGGAGAGGTTCAAATCATATAAAGTGAGAGTGTCAGTCATCTTTTACCTTAGTCGGCATTGTGCCTTTTGTATTAAATTCGGATGCACTTTTTGTGTTTCATCGTCAATAAGAAGGTGCAAGGTATACAGTAAACCTGAAGTGAAGCATCGGAATCTAAGACTGGACTCACAGGAGAGGTTCAAGTCATAGAAAGTGAGAGTGTCAGTCCTCTCTTACTAAAGTCGGCATTGTGCCTTTTGTATTAAATTCGGATGCAAACTCTGTGTTTCATCGTAAATAAGAAGGTCCAAGGGATTCAGTAAACCTGAAGTGAAGCATCGGAATCTAAAACTGGACTCACAGGAGAGGTTCAAAACATAGGCAGTTAGAGTGTCGGTCATCTTGTACTTAAATTGGCATTGTGCCTTTTGTATTATATTCAGATGCAATTTCTGTGTCTAATCGTCCATAAAATCGTCCAAGGCATACAGTACACCTGAGGTGAAGCATCGGAATCTAAAACTGGTCTCACAGGAGAGGTTCAAATCACAGAAAGTGAGAGTGTCAGTCCACTTGTACTTAAGTCGGTATTGTGCCTTTTGTATTAAATTCGGTTGCAAACTCTGTGTTTCTTCGTCAATAAGAAGGTCCAAAGGAGACAGTAAACCTGAAGTGAAGCATCGGAATCCAAAACTGGACCCACAGGAGAGGTTCAAATCATAGAAAGTGAGAGTATCAGTCCACTAGTACTTAAGTCGGCATTGTGCCTTTTGAATTTAATTCCGATGCAATTTCAGTGTTTCATCGTCAATAAGAAGGTGCTAGGTATACAGTAAACCTGCAGTGAAGCATCGGAATCTAAAACTGGACTCACAGGAGAAGTTCAAATCATAGAAAGTGAGAGTGTCAGTCGTCTTTTACTTAAGTCGGCATTGTGCCTATTGTATTAAATTCGGATGCAATTTCTGTATTTCATCGTCAATAATATGGTTCATGGGATACAGTAAACCTGAAATGAAGCATGCGAATCTAAAACTGGACTCACAGGAGAGGTTCAAATCATAGAAAGTTAGAGTGTCAGTCCTCTTGTATTTAAGTTGGCATTGTGCCTTTTGTATTAAATTCAAATGCAAACTCTGTGTTTTATCGTCAATAAGAAAGTCCAAAGGATACAGTAAACCTGAAGTGAAGCATCGGAATCTATAATTGTTCTCACAGGAGAGGATCAAATCATAGAAACTGAGAGTGTCTGTCCTCTTGTACTTAAGTCGGCATTGTGCCTTTTGTATTAAATTCGGTTGCAAACTCTGTGTTTCTTCGTCAATAAGAAGGTCCAAGGGATACAGTAAACCTGAAGTGAAGCATCGGAATCTAAAACTGGACTCACAGAAGAGGTTGAAAACATAGACAGTTAGAGTGTCGGTCCTCGTGTACTTAAGTCGGCATTGTGCCTTTATATTAAATTCGGATGCAATTTCTGTGTCTCATCGTCAATTAGAAGGTCCAAGGCATACAGTAACCCTAAAGTGAAGCATCGGAATCTAAAACTGGACTCACAGGAGTGGTTCAAATCACAGAAAGTGACAGTGGCAGTCCTCTTTTACTTAAGTCGGCATTGTGTTTTTGTATTAATTTCGGATGCAATTTCTGTGTTTCATCGTCAATAAGAAGGTCCAAGGGATACAGTAAACCTGAAGTGAAGCATCGGAATCTAAAACTGGACTCACAGGAGAGGTTCAAATCATAAAAAGTTAGAGTGTCAGTCCTCTTGTACTTATGTCGGCATTGTGCCTTTTGTATTAAATTCCGATGCAATTTCTGTGTTTCATCGTCAATAATAAGGTGCAAGCTATACGGTAAACCTGAAGTGACGCATCGGAATCTAAAACTGGACTCACAGGAGAAGTTCAAATCATAGAAAGTGAGAGTGTCAGTCCTCTTTTACTTAAGTCGGCATTGTGCCTTGTGTATTAAATTCGGATGCAAACTCTGTGTTTCATCGTAAATGAGAAGTTCCAAGGGATTCAGTAAACCTGAAGTGAAGCATCAGAATCTAAAACTGGACTCACAGGAGAGGTTCAAAACATAGACAGTTAGAGTGTCGGTCCTCTTGTACTTAAGTCGGCATTGTGCCTTTTGTATTAAATTCAGATGCAATTTCTGTGTCTCATCGTCAACAAGAAGGTCCAAGGCATACAGTAAACCTGAAGTGAAGCATCGGAGTCTAAAAGTGGACTCACAGGAGAGGTTCAAATCACAGAAAGTGAAAGTGTCAGTCCTGTTTTACTTAACTCGGCATTGTGCCTTTTGTATTAAATTCGAATGCAATTTCTGTGTATCATCGTCAATAAGAAGGTGCAAGGTATACAGTAAACCTGAAGTGAAGCATCGGAATATAAAACTGGACTAACTGCAGAGGTTCAGATCATAGAAAGTTAGAGTGTCAGTCATCTTTTACTTAAGTCGGCGTTGTGCCTTTTGTATTAAATTCCGATGCAATTTCTCTGTTTCATCGTCAATAAGAAGATCCAAGGAATACAGTAAACCCGAAGTGAAGCATCGGAATGTACGACTGGTCTCACAAACAGGTTCAAATCATAGAGAGTGAGAATGTCAGTCCTCTTGTTCTTAAGTCGGCATTGTGCCTTTTGTATTAAATTCGAATGCAAACTCTGTGTTTCATCGTAAATAAGAAGGTCCAAGGGATTCAGTAAACCTGAACTGAAGCATCGGAATGTAAAACTGGACTCACAGGAGAGGTTCAAAACATAGACAGTTAGAGTGTCGGTCCTCTTGTACTTAAGTCGGCATTGTGCCTTTTGTATTAAATCAGATGCAATTTCTGTGTCGCATCGTCAATAAGAAGGTTAAAGGCATACAGTAAACCTGAAGTGAAGCATTGGAATCTAAAACTGGACTCACAGGAGAGGTTCAAATCACAGAAAGTGAGAGTGTCAGTTCTCTTTTACTTAAGTCGGCATTGTGCCTTTTGTATTAAATTCAGATGCAATTTCTGTGTTTCATCGTCAATAAGAAGGTCCAAGGGATACAGTAAACCTGAAGTGAAGCATCGGAATCTAAAACTGGACTCACAGGAGAGGTTCAAATCATAGAAAGTTAGAGTGTCAGTCGTCTTGTACTTAAGCCGGCATTGTGCCTTTTGTATTAAATTCGGATGCAAACTCTGTGTTTCATCGTCAATAAGAAGGTCCAAAGGATACAGTAAACCTGAAGTGAAACATCGGAATCTAAAACTGGACCCACAGGAGAGGTTCAAATCATAGAAAGTGAGAGTGTCAGTCCTCTTTTACTTAAGTCGGCATTGTGACTTTTGTATTAAATTCGGATGCAATTTCTGTGTTTCATCGTCAATAAGAAGGTCCAAGGTATACAGTAAACCTGAAGTGAAGCATCGGAATCTAAAATTGGTCTCACAGGAGAGGTTCAAATCATAGAAAGTGAGAGTGTCTGTCCTCTTGTACTTAAGTCGGCATTGTGCCTCTTGTATTAAATTCGGTTGCAAACTCTGTGTTTCTTCGTCAATAAGAAGGTGCAAGGGATACAGTAAACCTGAAGTGAAGCATCGGAATCTAAAGCTGGACTCACAGGAGAGGTCCTAATAATAGAAAATTAGAGTGTCAGTCCTCTTGTACTTATGTCGGCATTGTGCCTTTTGTATTAAATTCCGATGCAATTTCTGTGTTTCATCTTCAATAATAAGGTGCAAGCTATACTGTAATCCTGAGGTGACGCATCGGAATCTAAAACTGGACTCACAGGAGAAGTTCAAATCATAGAAAGTGAGAGTGTCGGTCCTCTTTTACTTAAGTCGGCAAAGTGCCATTTGTATTAAATTCGGATGCTATTTCTGTGATTCATCGTCAATAAGAAGGTCCAAGGGATACAGTAAACCTGAAGTGAAGCTTCGGAATCTAAATGTGGACTCAGAGGAGAGGTTGAAATCATAGAAAGTGATAGTGTCAGTCCTCTTGTACTAAAGTCGGCATTGTGCCTTTTGTACTAAATTCGGATGCAATTTCTGTGTTTCATCGTCAACAAGAAGGTCCAAGGTATACAGTAAACCTGAAGTGAAGCATCGGAATCTAAAACTGGACTCACAGGAGAGTTTCAATTCTTAGAAAGTGAAAGTGTCAGTACTCTTGTACTTAAGTCGGCATTGTGCCTTTTGAATTTAATTTCGATGCAATTTCTGTGTTTCATCGTCAATAATAAGGTGCAAGCTATACGGTAAACCTGAAGTGACGCATCGGAATCTAAAACTGGACTCACAGGAGAAGTTGAAATCATAGAAAGTGAGAGTGTCAGTCCTCTTTTACTTAAGTCGGCATTGTGCCTTGTGTATTAAATTCGGATGCAAACTCTGTGTTTCATCGTAAATGAGAAGTTCCAAGGGATTCAGTAAACATGAAGTGAAGCATCAGAATCTAAAACTGGACTCACAGGAGAGGTTCAAAACATAGACAGTTAGAGTGTCGGTCCTCTTGTACTTAAGTCGGCATTGTGCCTTTTGTATTAAATTCAGATGCAATTTCTGTGTCTCATCATCAACAAGAAGGTCCAAGGCATACAGTAAACCTGACGTGAAGCATCGGAGTCTAAAACTGGACTCACAGGAGAGGTTCAAATCACAGAAAGTGAAAGTGTCAGTCCTGTTTTACTTAACTCGGCATTGTGCCTTTTGTATTAAATTCGAATGCAATTTCTGTGTATCATCGTCAATAAGAAGGTGCAAGGTATACAGTAAACCTGAAGTGAAGCATCGGAATATAAAACTGGACTAACTGCAGAGGTTCAGATCATAGAAAGTTAGAGTGTCAGTCATCTTTTACTTAAGTCGGCGTTGTGCCTTTTGTATTAAATTCGGATGCAATTTCTCTGTTTCATCGTCAATAAGAAGATCCAAGGAATACAGTAAACCCGAAGTGAAGCATCGGAATGTACGACTGGTCTCACAAACAGGTTCAAATCATAGAGAGTGAGAATGTCAGTCCTCTTGTTCTTAAGTCGGCATTGTGCCTTTTGTATTAAATTCGAATGCAAACTCTGTGTTTCATCGTAAATAAGAAGGTCCAAGGGATTCAGTAAACCTGAACTGAAGCATCGGAATCTAAAACTGGACTCACAGGAGAGGTTCAAAACATAGACAGTTAGAGTGTCGGTCCTCTTGTACTTAAGTCGGCATTGTGCCTTTTGTATTAAATCAGATGCAATTTCTGTGTCGCATCGTCAATAAGAAGGTTAAAGGCATACAGTAAACCTGAAGTGAAGCATTGGAATCTAAAACTGGACTCACAGGAGAGGTTCAAATCACAGAAAGTGAGAGTGTCAGTTCTCTTTTACTTAAGTCGGCATTGTGCCTTTTGTATTAAATTCGGATGCAATTTCTGTGTTTCATCGTCAATAAGAAGGTCCAAGGGATACAGTAAACCTGAAGTGAAGCATCGGAATCTAAAACTGGACTCACAGGAGAGGTTCAAATCATAGAAAGTTAGAGTGTCAGTCGTCTTGTACTTAAGCCGGCATTGTGCCTTTTGTATTAAATTCGGATGCGAACTCTGTGTCATCGTCAATAAGAAGGTCCAAAGGATACAGTAAACCTGAAGTGAAACATCGGAATCTAAAACTGGACCCACAGGAGAGGTTCAAATCATAGAAAGTGAGAGTGTCAGTCCTCTTTTACTTAAGTCGGCATTGTGACTTTTGTATTAAATTCGGATGCAATTTCTGTGTTTCATCGTCAATAAGAAGGTCGAAGGTATATAGTAAACCTGAAGTGAAGCATCGGAATCTAAAACTGGACTCACAGGAGAGGTTCAAATCATAGAAAGTGAGAGTGTCAGTCCTCTTTTACGTATGTCGGCATTGTGCCTTTTGTATTAAATTCGGATGCAATTTCTGTGTTTCATCGTGAATAAGAAGGTCCAAGCGATACTGTAAACCTGAAGTGAAACATCGGAATCTAAAACTGGACTACAGGAGAGGTTCAAATCATAGAAAGTGAGAGTGTCAGTCCTCTTTTACTTTTGTCGGCATTGTGCCTTTTGTATTAAATTCGGATGCAATTTCTGTGTTTCATCGTCAATAAGAAGGTGCAAGGTATACAGTTAACCTGAAGCATCGGAATCTAAAACTGGACTCACAGGAGAGGTTCAAATCGTAGAAAGTGAGAGTGTCTGTCCTCTTGTACTTAAGTCGGCATTGTGCCTTTTGTATTTAATTCCGATGCAATTTCTGTGTTTCATCGTCAATAAGATGGTGCAAGGTATACAGTAAACCTGAAGTGAAGCATCGGAATCTAAAACTGGACTCACAGGAGAGGTTCACATCATAGAATGTGAGAGTGTCAATCTTCTTTCACTTAAGTCGGCATTGTGCCTTTTGTATTAAATTCTGATGCTAACTCTGTGTTTCATCGTAAATAAGAAAGGCCAAGGGATTCAGTATACCTGAAGTTAAGCATCGGAATCTAAAACTGGACTCACAGGAGAGGTTCAAAACATAGACAGTTAGAGTGTCGGTCCTCTTGTACTTAAATTGGCATTGTGCCTTTTGTATTATATTCAGATGCAATGTCTGTGTCTCATCGTCCATAAGATGGTCCAAGGCATACAGTACACCTGAAGTGAAGCATCGGAATCTAAAACTGGACTCACAGGAGAGGTTCAAATCACAGAAAGGTAGAGTATCAGTCCTTCTTTTCCTTAAGTCGGCATTGTGCCTTTTGTATTAAATTCGGATGCAATTTCTGTGTTTCATCGTCAATAAGAAGGTCCAATCGACACAGTAAACCTGAAGTGAAGCATCGGAATCCAAAACTGGACTAACAGGAGAGGTTCAAATCATATAAAGTGAGAGTGTCAGTCATCTTTTACCTTAGTCGGCATTGTGCCTTTTGTATTAAATTCGGATGCACTTTTTGTGTTTCATCGTCAATAAGAAGGTGCAAGGTATACAGTAAACCTGAAGTGAAGCATCGGAATCTAAAACTGGTCTCACAGGAGAGGTTCAAATCACAGAAAGTGAGAGTGTCAGTCCACTTGTACTTAAGTCGGTATTGTGCCTTTTGTATTAAATTCGGTTGCAAACTCTGTGTTTCTTCGTCAATAAGAAGGTCCAAAGGAGACAGTAAACCTGAAGTGAAGCATCGGAATCCAAAACTGGACCCACAGGAGAGGTTCAAATCATAGAAAGTGAGAGTATCAGTCCACTAGTACTTAAGTCGGCATTGTGCCTTTTGAATTTAATTCCGATGCAATTTCAGTGTTTCATCGTCAATAAGAAGGTGCTAGGTATACAGTAAACCTGAAGTGAAGCATCGGAATCTAAAACTGGACTCACAGGAGAAGTTCAAATCATAGAAAGTGAGAGTGTCAGTCGTCTTTTACTTAAGTCGGCATTGTGCCTATTGTATTAAATTCGGATGCAATTTCTGTATTTCATCGTCAATAATATGGTTCATGGGATACAGTAAACCTGAAATGAAGCATGCGAATCTAAAACTGGACTCACAGGAGAGGTTCAAATCATAGAAAGTTAGAGTGTCAGTCCTCTTGTATTTAAGTTGGCATTGTGCCTTTTGTATTAAATTCAAATGCAAACTCTGTGTTTTATCGTCAATAAGAAAGTCCAAAGGATACAGTAAACCTGAAGTGAAGCATCGGAATCTATAATTGTTCTCACAGGAGAGGATCAAATCATAGAAACTGAGAGTGTCTGTCCTCTTGTACTTAAGTCGGCATTGTGCCTTTTGTATTAAATTCGGTTGCAAACTCTGTGTTTCTTCGTCAATAAGAAGGTCCAAGGGATACAGTAAACCTGAAGTGAAGCATCGGAATCTAAAACTGGACTCACAGAAGAGGTTGAAAACATAGACAGTTAGAGTGTCGGTCCTCGTGTACTTAAGTCGGCATTGTGCCTTTATATTAAATTCGGATGCAATTTCTGTGTCTCATCGTCAATTAGAAGGTCCAAGGCATACAGTAACCCTAAAGTGAAGCATCGGAATCTAAAACTGGACTCACAGGAGTGGTTCAAATCACAGAAAGTGACAGTGGCAGTCCTCTTTTACTTAAGTCGGCATTGTGTTTTTGTATTAATTTCGGATGCAATTTCTGTGTTTCATCGTCAATAAGAAGGTCCAAGGGATACAGTAAACCTGAAGTGAAGCATCGGAATCTAAAACTGTACTCACAGGAGAGGTTCAAATCATAAAAAGTTAGAGTGTCAGTCCTCTTGTACTTATGTCGGCATTGTGCCTTTTGTATTAAATTCCGATGCAATTTCTGTGTTTCATCGTCAATAATAAGGTGCAAGCTATACGGTAAACCTGAAGTGACGCATCGGAATCTTAAACTGGACTCACAGGAGAAGTTCAAATCATAGAAAGTGAGAGTGTCAGTCCTCTTTTACTTAAGTCGGCATTGTGCCTTGTGTATTAAATTCGGATGCAAACTCTGTGTTTCATCGTAAATGAGAAGTTCCAAGGGATTCAGTAAACCTGAAGTGAAGCATCAGAATCTAAAACTGGACTCACAGGAGAGGTTCAAAACATAGACAGTTAGAGTGTCGGTCCTCTTGTACTTAAGTCGGCATTGTGCCTTTTGTATTAAATTCAGATGCAATTTCTGTGTCTCATCGTCAACAAGAAGGTCCAAGGCATACAGTAAACCTGAAGTGAAGCATCGGAGTCTAAAAGTGGACTCACAGGAGAGGTTCAAATCACAGAAAGTGAAAGTGTCAGTCCTGTTTTACTTAACTCGGCATTGTGCCTTTTGTATTAAATTCGAATGCAATTTCTGTGTATCATCGTCAATAAGAAGGTGCAAGGTATACAGTAAACCTGAAGTGAAGCATCGGAATATAAAACTGGACTAACTGCAGAGGTTCAGATCATAGAAAGTTAGAGTGTCAGTCATCTTTTACTTAAGTCGGCGTTGTGCCTTTTGTATTAAATTCCGATGCAATTTCTCTGTTTCATCGTCAATAAGATGATCCAAGGAATACAGTAAACCCGAAGTGAAGCATCGGAATGTACGACTGGTCTCACAAACAGGTTCAAATCATAGAGAGTGAGAATGTCAGTCCTCTTGTTCTTAAGTCGGCATTGTGCCTTTTGTATTAAATTCGAATGCAAACTCTGTGTTTCATCGTAAATAAGAAGGTCCAAGGGATTCAGTAAACCTGAACTGAAGCATCGGAATCTAAAACTGGACTCACAGGAGAGGTTCAAAACATAGACAGTTAGAGTGTCGGTCCTCTTGTACTTAAGTCGGCATTGTGCCTTTTGTATTAAATCAGATGCAATTTCTGTGTCGCATCGTCAATAAGAAGGTTAAAGGCATACAGTAAACCTGAAGTGAAGCATTGGAATCTAAAACTGGACTCACAGGAGAGGTTCAAATCACAGAAAGTGAGAGTGTCAGTTCTCTTTTACTTAAGTCGGCATTGTGCCTTTTGTATTAAATTCAGATGCAATTTCTGTGTTTCATCGTCAATAAGAAGGTCCAAGGGATACAGTAAACCTGAAGTGAAGCATCGGAATCTAAAACTGGACTCACAGGAGAGGTTCAAATCATAGAAAGTTAGAGTGTCAGTCGTCTTGTACATAAGCCGGCATTGTGCCTTTTGTATTAAATTCGGATGCAAACTCTGTGTTTCATCGTCAATAAGAAGGTCCAAAGGATACAGTAAACCTGAAGTGAAACATCGGAATCTAAAACTGGACCCACAGGAGAGGTTCAAATCATAGAAAGTGAGAGTGTCAGTCCTCTTTTACTTAAGTCGGCATTGTGACTTTTGTATTAAATTCGGATGCAATTTCTGTGTTTCATCGTCAATAAGAAGGTCCAAGGTATATAGTAAACCTGAAGTGAAGCATCGGAATCTAAAACTGGACTCACAGGAGAGGTTCAAATCATAGAAAGTGAGAGTGTCAGTCCTCTTTTACGTATGTCGGCATTGTGCCTTTTGTATTAAATTCGGATGCAATTTCTGTGTTTCATCGTGAATAAGAAGGTCCAAGCGATACTGTAAACCTGAAGTGAAACATCGGAATCTAAAACTGGACTACAGGAGAGGTTCAAATCATAGAAAGTGAGAGTGTCAGTCCTCTTTTACTTTTGTCGGCATTGTGCCTTTTGTATTAAATTCGGATGCAATTTCTGTGTTTCATCGTCAATAAGAAGGTGCAAGGTATACAGTTAACCTGAAGCATCGGAATCTAAAACTGGACTCACAGGAGAGGTTCAAATCGTAGAAAGTGAGAGTGTCTGTCCTCTTGTACTTAAGTCGGCATTGTGCCTGTTGTATTAAATTCCGATGCAATTTCTGTGTTTCATCGTCAATAAGATGGTGCAAGGTATACAGTAGACCTGAAGTGAAGCATCGGAATCTAAAACTGGACTCACAGGAGAGGTTCACATCATAGAATGTGAGAGTGTCAATCTTCTTTCACTTAAGTCGGCATTGTGCCTTTTGTATTAAATTCTGATGCTAACTCTGTGTTTCATCGTAAATAAGAAAGGCCAAGGGATTCAGTATACCTGAAGTTAAGCATCGGAATCTAAAACTGGACTCACAGGAGAGGTTCAAAACATAGACAGTTAGAGTGTCGGTCCTCTTGTACTTAAATTGGCATTGTGCCTTTTGTATTATATTCAGATGCAATGTCTGTGTCTCATCGTCCATAAGATGGTCCAAGGCATACAGTACACCTGAAGTGAAGCATCGGAATCTAAAACTGGACTCACAGGAGAGGTTCAAATCGCAGAAAGGTAGAGTATCAGCCCTTCTTTTCCTTAAGTCGGCATTGTGCCTTTTGTATTAAATTCGGATGCAATTTCTGTGTTTCATCGTCAATAAGAAGGTCCAATCGACACAGTAAACCTGAAGTGAAGCATCGGAATCCAAAACTGGACTAACAGGAGAGGTTCAAATCATATAAAGTGAGAGTGTCAGTCATCTTTTACCTTAGTCGGCATTGTGCCTTTTGTATTAAATTCGGATGCACTTTTTGTGTTTCATCGTCAATAAGAAGGTGCAAGGTATACAGTAAACCTGAAGTGAAGCATCGGAATCTAAGACTGGACTCACAGGAGAGGTTCAAGTCATAGAAAGTGAGAGTGTCAGTCCTCTCTTACTAAAGTCGGCATTGTGCCTTTTGTATTAAATTCGGATGCAAACTCTGTGTTTCATCGTAAATAAGAAGGTCCAAGGGATTCAGTAAACCTGAAGTGAAGCATCGGAATCTAAAACTGGACTCACAGGAGAGGTTCAAAACATAGGCAGTTAGAGTGTCGGTCATCTTGTACTTAAATTGGCATTGTGCCTTTTGTATTATATTCAGATGCAATTTCTGTGTCTAATCGTCCATAAAATCGTCCAAGGCATACAGTACACCTGAGGTGAAGCATCGGAATCTAAAACTGGTCTCACAGGAGAGGTTCAAATCACAGAAAGTGAGAGTGTCAGTCCACTTGTACTTAAGTCGGTATTGTGCCTTTTGTATTAAATTCGGTTGCAAACTCTGTGTTTCTTCGTCAATAAGAAGGTCCAAAGGAGACAGTAAACCTGAAGTGAGGCATCGGAATCCAAAACTGGACCCACAGGAGAGGTTCAAATCATAGAAAGTGAGAGTATCAGTCCACTAGTACTTAAGTCGGCATTGTGCCTTTTGAATTTAATTCCGATGCAATTTCAGTGTTTCATCGTCAATAAGAAGGTGCTAGGTATACAGTAAACCTGAAGTGAAGCATCGGAATCTAAAACTGGACTCACAGGAGAAGTTCAAATCATAGAAAGTGAGAGTGTCAGTCGTCTTTTACTTAAGTCGGCATTGTGCCTATTGTATTAAATTCGGATGCAATTTCTGTATTTCATCGTCAATAATATGGTTCATGGGATACAGTAAACCTGAAATGAAGCATGCGAATCTAAAACTGGACTCACAGGAGAGGTTCAAATCATAGAAAGTTAGAGTGTCAGTCCTCTTGTATTTAAGTTGGCATTGTGCCTTTTGTATTAAATTCGGATGCAAACTCTGTGTTTTATCGTCAATAAGAAAGTCCAAAGGATACAGTAATCCTGAAGTGAAGCATCGGAATCTATAATTGTTCTCACAGGAGAGGTTCAAATCATAGAAACTGAGAGTGTCTGTCCTCTTGTACTTAAGTCGGCATTGTGCCTTTTGTATTAAATTCGGTTGCAAACTCTGTGTTTCTTCGTCAATAAGAAGGTCCAAGGGATACAGTAAACCTGAAGTGAAGCATCGGAATCTAAAACTGGACTCACAGAAGAGGTTGAAAACATAGACAGTTAGAGTGTCGGTCCCCGTGTACTTAAGTCGGCATTGTGCCTTTATATTAAATTCGGATGCAATTTCTGTGTCTCATCGTCAATAAGAAGGTCCAAGGCATACAGTAAACCTAAAGTGAAGCATCGGAATCTAAAACTGGACTCACAGGAGAGGTTCAAATCACAGAAAGTGACAGTGGCAGTCCTCTTTTACTTAAGTCGGCATTGTGTTTTTGTATTAATTTCGGATGCAATTTCTGTGTTTCATCGTCAATAAGAAGGTCCAAGGGATACAGTAAACCTGAAGTGAAGCATCGGAATCTAAAACTGGACTCACAGGAGAGGTTCAAATCATAAAAAGTTAGAGTGTCAGTCCTCTTGTACTTATGTCGGCATTGTGCCTTTTGTATTAAATTCCGATGCAATTTCTGTGTTTCATCGTCAATAATAAGGTGCAAGCTATACGGTAAACCTGAAGTGACGCATCGGAATCTAAAACTGGACTCACAGGAGAAGTTCAAATCATAGAAAGTGAGAGTGTCAGTCCTCTTTTACTTAAGTCGGCATTGTGCCTTTTTTATTAAATTCGGATGCAAACTCTGTGTTTCATCGTAAATGAGAAGGTCCAAGGGATTCAGTAAACCTGAAGTGAAGCATCAGAATCTAAAACTGGACTCACAGGAGAGGTTCAAAACATAGACAGTTAGAGTGTCGGTCCTCTTGTACTTATGTCGGCATTGTGCCTTTTGTATTAAATTCGAATGCAATTTCTGTGTATCATCGTCAATAAGAAGGTGCAAGGTATACAGTAAACCTGAAGTGAAGAATCGGAATATAAAACTGGACTAACTGCAGAGGTTCAGATCATAGAAAGTTAGAGTGTCAGTCATCTTTTACTTAAGTCAGCGTTGTGCCTTTTGTATTAAATTCGGATGCAATTTCTCTGTTTCATCGTCAATAAGAAGATCCAAGGAATACAGTAAACCCGAAGTGAAGCATCGGAATCTAAAACTGGACTCACAGGAGATGTTCAAATCATAGAAAGTGAGAGTGTCAGTCCTCTTTTACTTAAGTCGGCATTGTGCCTTTTGTATTAAATTCGGATGCAATTTGTGTGTTTCACCGTCAATAAGAAGGTCCATGGTATACAGTAAACCCGAAGTGAAGGTTCGGAATCTAAAATTGGTCTCACAGGGAGGTTCAAATCATAGAAAGTGAGAGTGTCTGTCCTCTTGAACTTAAGTCGGCATTGTGCCTTTTGTATTAAATTCGGTTGCAAACTCTGTGTTTCTTCGTCAATAAGAAGGTGCAAGGGATACAGTAAACCTGAAGTGAAGCATCGGAATCTAAAGCTGGACTCACAGGAGAGGTCCTAATAATAGAAAATTAGAGTGTCAGTCCTCTTGTACTTATGTCGGCATTGTGCCTTTTGTATTAAATTCCGATGCAATATCTGTGTTTCATCGTCAATAATAAGGTGCAAGCTATACTGAAAACCTGAAGTGACGCATCGGAATCTAAAACTGGACTCACAGGAGAAGTTCAAATCATAGAAAGTGAGAGTGTCGGTCCTCTTTTACTTAAGTCGGCAAAGTGCCATTTGTATTAAATTCGGATGCTATTTCTGTGTTTCATCGTCAATAAGAAGGTCCAAGGGATACAGTAAACCTGAAGTGAAGTTTCGGAATCTAAATCTGGTCTCAGAGGAGAGGTTGAAATCATAGAAAGTGATAGTGTCAGTCCTCTTGTACTAAAGTCGGCATTGTGCCTTTTGTACTAAATTCGGATGCAATTTCTGTGTTTCATCGTCAATAAGAAGGTCCAAGGTATACAGTAAACCTGAAGTGAAGCATCGGAATCTAAAACTGGACTCACAGGAGAGTTTCAATTCTTAGAAAGTGAAAGTGTCAGTACTCTTGTACTTAAGTCGGCATTGTGCCTTTTGAATTTAATTTCGATGCAATTTCTGTGTTTCATCGTCAATAATAAGGAGCAAGCTATACGGTAAACCTGAAGTGACGCATCGGAATCTGAAACTGGACTCACAGGAGAAGTTCAAATCATAGAAAGTGAGAGTGTCAGTCCTCTTTTACTTAAGTCGGCATTGTGCCTTGTGTATTAAATTCGGATGCAAACTCAGTGTTTCATCGTAAATGAGAAGTTCCAAGGGATTCAGTAAACCTGAAGTGAAGCATCAGAATCTAAAACTGGACTCACAGGAGAGGTTCAAAACATAGACAGTTAGAGTGTCGGTCCTCTTGTACTTAAGTCGGCATTGTGCCTTTTGTATTAAATTCAGATGCAATTTCTGTGACTCATCGTCAACAAGAAGGTCCAAGGCATACAGTAAACCTGAAGTGAAGCATCGGAGTCTAAAACTGGACTCACAGGAGAGGTTCTAATCACAGAAAGTGAGAGTGTCAGTCCTGTTTTACTTAAGTCGGCATTGTGCCTTTTGTATTAAATTCGAATGCAATTTCTGTGTATCATCGTCAATAAGAAGGTGCAAGGTATACAGTAAACCTGAAGTGAAGCATCGGAATATAAAACTGGACTAACTGCAGAGGTTCAGATCATAGAAAGTTAGAGTGTCAGTCATTTTTTACTTAAGTCGGCGTTGTGCCTTTTGTATTAAATTCGGATGCAATTTCTCTGTTTCATCGTCAATAAGAAGATCCAAGGAATACAGTAAACCCGAAGTGAAGCATCGGAATGTAAGACTGGTCTCACAAACAGGTTCAAATCATAGAGAGTGAGAATGTCAGTCCTCTTGTTCTTAAGTCGGCAATGTGCCTTTTGTATTAAATTCGGATGCAAACTCTGTGTTTCATCGTAAATAAGAAGGTCCAAGGGATTCAGTAAATCTGAAGTGAAGCATCGGAATCTAAAACTAGACTCACAGGAGAGGTTCAAAGCATAGACAGTTAGAGTGTCGGTCCTCTTGTACTTAAGTCGGCATTGTGCCTTTTGTATTAAATCAGATGCAATTTCTGTGTCGCATCGTCAATAAGAAGGTTAAAGGCATACAGTAAACCTGAAGTGAAGCATTGGAATCTAAAACTGGACTCACAGGAGAGGTTCAAATCACAGAAAGTGAGAGTGTCAGTTCTCTTTTACTTAAGTCGGCATTGTGCCTTTTGTATTAAATTCGGATGCAATTTCTGTGTTTCATCGTCAATAAGAAGGTCCAAGGGATACAGTAAACCTGAAGTGAAGCATCGGAATCTAAAACTGGACTCACAGGAGAGGTTCAAATCATAGAAAGTTAGAGTGTCAGTCGTCTTGTACTTAAGTCGGCATTGTGCCTTTTGTATTAAATTCGGATGCAAACTCTGTGTTTCATCGTCAATAAGAAGGTCCAAAGGATACAGTAAACCTGAAGTGAAACATCGGAATCAAAAACTGGACCCACAGGAGAGGTTCAAATCATAGAAAGTGAGAGTGTCAGTCCTCTTTTACTTAAGTCGGCATTGTGACTTTTGTATTAAATTCGGATGCAATTTCTGTGTTTCATCGTCAATAAGAAGGTCCAAGGTATATAGTAAACCTGAATGAAGCATCGGAATCTAAGACTGGACTCACAGGAGAGGTTTAAATCATAGAAAGTGAGAGTGTCAGTCCGCTTTTACGTATGTCGGCATTGTGCCTTTTGTATTAAATTCGGATGCAATTTCTGTGTTTCATCGTGAATAAGAAGGTCCAAGCGATTCTGTAAACCTGAAGTGAAACATCGGAATCTAAAACTGGACTACAGGAGAGGTTCAAATCATAGAAAGTGAGAGTGTCAGTCCTCTTTTACTTTTGTCGGCAATGTGCCTTTTGTATTAAATTCGGATGCAATTTCTGTGTTTCATCGTCAATAAGAAGGTGCAAGGTATACAGTAAACCTGAAGTGAAGCATCGGAATCTAAAACTGGACTCACAGGAGAGGTTCAAATCGTAGAAAGTGAGAGTGTCTGTCCTCTTGTACTTACGTCGGCATTGTGCATTTGTATTAAATTCCGATGCAATTTCTGTGTTTCATCGTCAATAAGATGGTGCAAGGTATACAGTAAACCTGAAGTGAAGCATCGGAATCTAAAACTGGACTCACAGGAGAGGTTCAAATCATAGAAAGTGAGAGTGTCAGTCTTCTTTCACTTAAGTCGGCATTGTGCCTTTTGTATTAAATTCGGATGCAAACTCTGTGTTTCATCGTAAATAACAAGGGCCAAGGGATTCAGTATACCTGAAGTTAAGCATCGGAATCTAAAACTGGACTCACAGGAGAGGTTCAAAACATAGAATGTTAGAGTGTCGGTCCTGATGTACTTAAATTGGCATTGTGCCTTTTGTATTATATTCAGATGCAATTTCTGTGTCCCATCGTCCACAAGATGGTCCAAGGCATACAGTACACCTGAAGTGAAGCATCGGAATCTAAAACTGGACTCACAGGAGAGGTTCAAATCACAGAAAGGCAGAGTATCAGTCCTTCATTTCCTTATGTCGGCATTGTGCCTTTTGTATTAAATTCGGATGCAATTTCTGTGTTTCATCGTCAATAAGAAGGTCCAATCGACACAGTAAACCTGAAGTGAAGCATCGGAATCTAAGACTGGACTCACAGGAGATGTTCAAGTCATAGAAAGTGAGAGTGTCAGTCCTCTCTTACTAAAGTCGGCATTGTGCCTTTTGTATTAAATTCGGATGCATACTCTGTGTTTTATCGTAAATAAGAAGGTCCAAGGGATTCAGTAAACCTGAAGTGAAGCATCGGAAACTAAAACTGGACTCACAGGAGAGGTTCAAAACATAGACAGTTAGAGTGTCGGTCATCTTGTACTTAAATTGGCATTGTGCCTTTTGTATTATATTCAGATGCAATTTCTGTGTCTAATCGTCCATAAAATCGTCCAAGGCATACAGTACACCTTAGGTGAAGCATCGGAATCTAAAACTGGTCTCACAGGAGAGGTTCAAATCACAAAAAGTGAGAGTGGCAGTCCACTTGTACTTAAGTCGGCATTGTGCCTTTTGTATTAAATTAGGTTGCAAACTCTGTGTTTCTTCGTCAATAAGAAGGTCCAAAGGAGACAGTAAACCTGAAGTGAAGCATCGGAATCCAAAACTGGACCCACAGGAGAGGTTCAAATCATAGAAAGTGAGAGTATCAGTCCACTAGTACTTAAGTCGGCATTGTGCCTTTTGAATTTAATTCCGATGCAATTTCAGTGTTTCATCGTCAATAAGAAGGTGCTAGGTATACAGTAAACCTGAAGTGAAGCATCGGAATCTAAAACTGGACTCACAGGAGAAGTTCAAATCATAGAAAGTGAGAGTGTCAGTCGTCTTTTACTTAAGTCGGCATTGTGCCTATTGTATTAAATTCGGATGCAATTTCTGTATTTCATCGTCAATAATATGGTTCATGGGATACAGTAAACCTGAAATGAAGCATGCGAATCTAAAACTGGACTCACAGGAGAGGTTCAAATCATAGAAAGTTAGAGTGTCAGTCCTCTTGTATTTAAGTTGGCATTGTGCCTTTTGTATTAAATTCGGATGCAAACTCTGTGTTTTATCGTCAATAAGAAAGTCCAAAGGATACAGTAAACCTGAAGTGAAGCATCGGAATCTATAATTGTTCTCACAGGAGAGGTTCAAATCATAGAAACTGAGAGTGTCTGTCCTCTTGTACTTAACTCGGCATTGTGTCTTTTGTATTAAATTCGGTTGCAAACTCTGTGTTTCTTCGTCCATAAGAAGGTCCAAGGGATACAGTAAACCTGAAGTGAAGCATCGGAATCTAAAACTGGACTCACAGAAGAGGTTGAAAACATAGACAGTTAGAGTGTCGGTCCTCGTGTACTTAAGTCGGCATTGTGCCTTTATATTAAATTCGGATGCAATTTCTGTGTCTCATCGTCAATAAGAAGGTCCAAGGCATACAGTAAACCTAAAGTGAAGCATCGGAATCTGAAACTGGACTCACAGGAGAGGTTCAAATCACAGAAAGTGACAGTGGCAGTCCTCTTTTACTTAAGTCGGCATTGTGTTTTTGTATTAATTTCGGATGCAATTTTTTTGTTTCATCGTCAATAAGAAGGTCCAAGGGATACAGTAAACCTGAAGTGAAGCATCGGAATCTAAAACTGGACTCACAGGAGAGGTTCAAATCATAAAAAGTTAGAGTGTCAGTCCTCTTGTACTTATGTCGGCATTGTGCCTTTTGTATTAAATTCCGATGCAATTTCTGTGTTTCATCGTCAATAATAAGGTGCAAGCTATACGGTAAACCTGAAGTGACGCATCGGAATCTAAAACTGGACTCACAGGAGAAGTTCAAATCATAGAAAGTGAGAGTGTCAGTCCTCTTTTACTTAAGTCGGCATTGTGCCTTTTGTATTAAAATCGGATGCAAACTCTGTGTTTCATCGTAAATGAGAAGGTCCAAGGGATTCAGTAAACCTGAAGTGAAGCATCAGAATCTAAAACTGGACACACAGGAGAGGTTCAAAACATAGACAGTTAGAGTGTCGGTCCTCTTGTACTTATGTCGTCATTGTGCCTTTTGTATTAAATTCGAATGCAATTTCTGTGTATCATCGTCAATAAGAAGGTGCAAGGTATACAGTAAACCTGAAGTGAAGCATCGGAATATAAAACTGGACTAACTGCAGAGGTTCAGATCATAGAAAGTTAGAGTGTCAGTCATCTTTTACTTAAGTCGGCTTTGTGCCTTTTGTATTAAATTCGGATGCAATTTCTCTGTTTCATCGTCAATAAGAAGATCCAAGGAATACAGTAAACCCGAAGTGAAGCATCGGAATGTAAGACTGGTCTCACAAACAGGTTCAAATCATAGAGAGTGAGAATGTCAGTCCTCTTGTTCTTAAGTCGGCATTGTGCCTTTTGTATTAAATTCGAATGCAAACTCTGTGTTTTATCGTCAATAAGAAGGTCCAAAGGATACAGCAAACCTGAAGTGAAGCATCGGAATCTAAAACTGGACTCACAGGAGATGTTCAAATCATAGAAAGTGAGAGTGTCAGTCCTCTTTTACTTAAGTCGGCATTGTGCCTTTTGTATTAAATTCGGATGCAATTTGTGTGTTTCACCGTCAATAAGAAGGTCCATGGTATACAGTAAACCTGAAGTGAAGCATCGGAATCTAAAATTGGTCTCACAGGAGAGGTTCAAATCATAGAAAGTGAGAGTGTCTGTCCTCTTGTACTTAAGTCGGCATTGTGCCTTTTGTATTAAATTCGGTTGCAAACTCTGTGTTTCTTCGTCAATAAGAAGGTGCAAGGGATACAGTAAACCTGAAGTGAAGCATCGGAATCTAAAGCTGGACTCACAGGAGAGGTCCTAATAATAGAAAATTAGAGTGTCAGTCCTCTTGTACTTATGTCGGCATTGTGCCTTTTGTATTAAATTCCGATGCAATTTCTGTGTTTCATCGGCAATAATAAGGTGCAAGCTATACTGTAAACCTGAAGTGACGCATCGGAATCTAAAACTGGACTCACAGGAGAAGTTCAAATCATAGAAAGTGAGAGTGTCGGTCCTCTTTTACTTAAGTCGGCAAAGTGCCATTTGTATTAAATTCGGATGCTATTTCTGTGTTTCATCGTCAATAAGAAGGTCCAAGGGATACAGTAAACCTGAAGTGAAGTTTCGGAATCTAAATCAGGACTCAGAGGAGAGGTTGAAATCATAGAAAGTGATAGTGTCAGTCCTCTTGTACTAAAGTCGGCATTGTGCCTTTTGTACTAAATTCGGATGCAATTTCTGTGTTTCATCGTCAATAAGAAGGTCCAAGGTATACAGTAAACCTGAAGTGAAGCATCGGAATCTAAAACTGGACTCACAGGAGAGTTTCAATTCTTTGAAAGTGAAAGTGTCAGTACTCTTGTACTTAAGTCGGCATTGTGCCTTTTGAATTTAATTTCGATGCAATTTCTGTGTTTCATCGTCAATAATAAGGTGCAAGCTATACGGTAAACCTGAAGTGACGCATCGGAATCTGAAACTGGACTCACAGGAGAAGTTGAAATCATAGAAAGTGAGAGTGTCAGTCCTCTTTTACTTAAGTCGGCATTGTGCCTTGTGTATTAAATTCGGATGCAAACTCTATGTTTCATCGTAAATGAGAAGTTCCAAGGGATTCAGTAAACCTGAAGTGAAGCATCAGAATCTAAAACTGAAGTCACAGGAGAGGTTCAAAACATAGACAGTTAGAGTGTCGGTCCTCTTGTACTTAAGTCGGCATTGTGCCTTTTGTATTAAATTCAGATGCAATTTCTGTGTCTCATCGTCAACAAGATGGTCCAAGGCATACAGTAAACCTGAAGTGAAGCATCGGAGTCTAAAACTGGACTCACAGGAGAGGTTCAAATCACAGAAAGTGACAGTGTCAGTCCTGTTTTACTTAAGTCGGCATTGTGCCTTTTGTATTAAATTCGAATGCAATTTCTGTGTATCATCGTCAATAAGAAGGTGCAAGGTATACAGTTAACCTGAAGTGAAGCATCGGAATATAAAACTGGACTAACTGCAGAGGTTCAGATCATTGAAAGTTAGAGTGTCAGTCATCTTTTACTTAAGTCGGCGTTGTGCCTTTTGTATTAAATTCGGATGCAATTTCTCTGTTTCATCGTCAATAAGAAGATCCAAGGAATACAGTAAACCCGAAGTGAAGCATCGGAATGTAAGACTGGTCTCACAAACAGGTTCAAATCATAGAGAGTGAGAATGTCAGTCCTCTTGTTCTTAAGTCGGCATTGTGCCTTTTGTATTAAATTCGAATGCAAACTCTGTGTTTCATCGTAAATAAGAAGGTCCAAGGGATTCAGTAAACCTGAAGTGAAGCATTGGAATCTAAAACTGGACTCACAGGAGAGGTTCAAATCACAGAAAGTGAGAGTGTCAGTTCTCTTTTACTTAAGTCGGCATTGTGCCTTTTGTATTAAATTCGGATGCAATTTCTGTGTTTCATCGTCAATAAGAAGGTCCAAGGGATACAGTAAACCTGAAGTGAAACATCGGAATCTAAAACTGGACTCACAGGAGAGGTTCAAATCATAGAAAGTTAGAGTGTCAGTCGTCTTGTACTTAAGTCGTCATTGTGCTTTTGTATTAAATTCGGATGCAAACTCTGTGTTTCATCGTCAATAAGAAGGTCCAAAGGATACAGTAAACCTGAAGTGAAACATCGGAATCTAAAACTGGACCCACAGGAGAGGTTCAAATCATAGAAAGTGAGAGTGTCAGTCCTCTTTTACTTAAGTCGGCATTGTGGCGTTTGTATTAAATTCGGATGCAATTTCTGTGTTTCATCGTCAATAAGAAGGTCCAAGTTATATAGTAAACCTGAAGTGAAGCATCGGAATCTAAAACTGGACTCACAGGAGAGGTTCAAATCATAGAAAGTGAGAGTGTCAGTCCTCTTTTACGTATGTCGGCATTGTGCCTTTTGTATTAAATTCGGATGCAATTTCTGTGATTCATCGTGAATAAGAAGGTCCAAGCGATACTGTAAACCTGAAGTGAAACATCGGAATCTAAAACTGGACTACAGGAGAGGTTCAAATCATAGAAAGTGAGAGTGTCAGTCCTCTTTTACTTTTGCCGGCATTGTGCCTTTTGTATTAAATTCGGATGCAATTTCTGTGTTTCATCGTCAATAAGAAGGTGCAAGGTATACAGTAAAGCTGAAGCATCGGAATCTAAAACTGGACTCACAGGAGAGGTTCAAATCGTAGAAAGTGAGAGTGTCTGTCCTCTTGTACTTAAGTCGGCATTGTGCCTTTTGTATTAAATTCCGATGCAATTTCTGTGTTTCATCGTCAATAAGATGGTGCAAGGTATACAGTAAACCTGAAGTGAAGCATCGGAATCTAAAACTGGACTCACAGGAGAGGTTCAAATCATAGAAAGTGAGAGTGTCAGTCTTCTTTCACTTAAGTCGGCATTGTGCCTTTTGTATTAAATTCGGATGCAAACTCTGTGTTTCATCGTAAATAAGAAAGGCCAAGGGATTCAGTATACCTGAAGTTAAGCATCGGAATCTAAAACTGGACTCACAGGAGAGGTTCAAAACATAGGCAGTTAGAGTGTCGGTCCTCTTGTACTTAAATTGGCATTGTGCCTTTTGTATTATATTCAGATGCAATTTCTGTGTCTCATCGTCCATAAGATGGTCCAAGGCATACAGTACACCTGAAGTGAAGCATCGGAATCTAAAACTGGACTCACAGGAGAGGTTCAAATCACAGAAAGGTAGAGTATCAGTCCTTCTTTTCCTTAAGTCGGCATTGTGCCTTTTGTATTAAATTCGGATGCAATTTCTGTGTTTCATCGTCAATAAGAAGGTCCAAGTTATATAGTAAACCTGAAGTGAAGCATCGGAATCTAAAACTGGACTCACAGGAGAGGTTCAAATCATAGAAAGTGAGAGTGTCAGTCCTCTTTTACGTATGTCGGCATTGTGCCTTTTGTATTAAATTCGGATGCAATTTCTGTGATTCATCGTGAATAAGAAGGTCCAAGCGATACTGTAAACCTGAAGTGAAACATCGGAATCTAAAACTGGACTACAGGAGAGGTTCAAATCATAGAAAGTGAGAGTGTCAGTCCTCTTTTACTTTTGCCGGCATTGTGCCTTTTGTATTAAATTCGGATGCAATTTCTGTGTTTCATCGTCAATAAGAAGGTGCAAGGTATACAGTAAAGCTGAAGCATCGGAATCTAAAACTGGACTCACAGGAGAGGTTCAAATCGTAGAAAGTGAGAGTGTCTGTCCTCTTGTACTTAAGTCGGCATTGTGCCTTTTGTATTAAATTCCGATGCAATTTCTGTGTTTCATCGTCAATAAGATGGTGCAAGGTATACAGTAAACCTGAAGTGAAGCATCGGAATCTAAAACTGGACTCACAGGAGAGGTTCAAATCATAGAAAGTGAGAGTGTCAGTCTTCTTTCACTTAAGTCGGCATTGTGCCTTTTGTATTAAATTCGGATGCAAACTCTGTGTTTCATCGTAAATAAGAAAGGCCAAGGGATTCAGTATACCTGAAGTTAAGCATCGGAATCTAAAACTGGACTCACAGGAGAGGTTCAAAACATAGACAGTTAGAGTGTCGGTCCTCTTGTACTTAAATTGGCATTGTGCCTTTTGTATTATATTCAGATGCAATTTCTGTGTCTCATCGTCCATAAGATGGTCCAAGGCATACAGTACACCTGAAGTGAAGCATCGGAATCTAAAACTGGACTCACAGGAGAGGTTCAAATCACAGAAAGGTAGAGTATCAGTCCTTCTTTTCCTTAAGTCGGCATTGTGCCTTTTGTATTAAATTCGGATGCAATTTCTGTGTTTCATCGTCAATAAGAAGGTCCAATCGACACAGTAAACCTGAAGTGAAGCATCGGAATCCAAAACTGGACTAACAGGAGAGGTTCAAATCATAGAAAGTGAGAGTGTCAGTCATCTTTTACCTTAGTCGGCATTGTGCCTTTTGTATTAAATTCGGATGCACTTTTTGTGTTTCATCGTCAATAAGAAGGTGCAAGGTATACAGTAAACCTGAAGTGAAGCATCGGAATCTAAGACTGGACTCACAGGAGAGGTTCAAGTCATAGAAAGTGAGAGTGTCAGTCCTCTCTTACTAAAGTCGGCATTGTGCCTTTTGTATTAAATTCGGAAGCAAACTCTGTGTTTCATCGTAAATAAGAAGGTCCAATGGATTCAGTAAACCTGAAGTGAAGCATCGGAATCTAAAACTGGACTCACAGGAGAGGTTCAAAACATAGACAGTTAGAGTGTCGGTCATCTTGTACTTAAATTGGCATTGTGCCTTTTGTATTATATTCAGATGCAATTTCTGTGTCTAATCGTCCATATAATCGTCCAAGGCATACAGTACACCTGAGGTGAAGCATCGGAATCTAAAACTGGTCTCACAGGAGAGGTTCAAATCACAGAAAGTGAGAGTGTCAGTCCACTTGTACTTAAGTCGGCATTGTGCCTTTTGTATTAAATTCGGTTGCAAACTCTGTGTTTCTTCGTCAATAAGAAGGTCCAAAGGAGACAGTAAACCTGAAGTGAAGCATCGGAATCCAAAACTGGACCCACAGGAGAGGTTAAAATCATAGAAAGTGAGAGTATCAGTCCACTAGTACTTAAGTTGGCATTGTGCCTTTTGAATTTAATTCCGATGCAATTTCAGTGTTTCATCGTCAATAAGAAGGTGCTAGGTATACAGTAAACCTGAAGTGAAGCATCGGAATCTAAAACTGGACTCACAGGAGAAGTTCAAATCATAGAAAGTGAGAGTGTCAGTCGTCTTTTACTTAAGTCGGCATTGTGCCTATTGTATTAAATTCGGATGCAATTTCTGTATTTCATCGTCAATAATATGGTTCATGGGATACAGTAAACCTGAAATGAAGCATGCGAATCTAAAACTGAACTCACAGGAGAGGTTCAAATCATAGAAAGTTAGAGTGTCAGTCCTCTTGTATTTAAGTTGGCATTGTGCCTTTTGTATTAAATTCGGATGCAAACTCTGTGTTTTATCGTCAACAAGAAAGTCCAAAGGATACAGTAAACCTGAAGTGAAGCATCGGAATCTATAATTGTTCTCACAGGAGAGGTTCAAATCATAGAAACTGAGAGTGTCTGTCCTCTTGTACTTAAGTCGGCATTGTGCCTTTTGTATTAAATTCGGTTGCAAACTCTGTGTTTCTTCGTCAATAAGAAGGTCCAAGGGATACAGTAAACCTGAAGTGAAGCATCGGAATCTAAAACTGGACTCACAGAAGAGGTTGAAAACATAGACAGTTAGAGTGTCGGTCCTCATGTACTTAAGTCGGCATTGTGCCTTTATATTAAATTCGGATGCAATTTCTGTGTCTCATCGTCAAAAAGAAGGTCCAAGGCATACAGTAAACCTAAAGTGAAGCATCGGAATCTAAAACTGGACTCACAGGAGAGGTTCAAATCACAGAAAGTGACAGTGGCAGTCCTCTTTTACTTAAGTCGGCATTGTGTTTTTGTATTAATTTCGGATGCAATTTCTGTGTTTCATCGTCAATAAGAAGGTCCAAGGGATACAGTACACCTGAAGTGAAGCATCGGAATCTAAAACTGGACTCACAGGAGATGTTCAAATCATAGGAAGTGAGAGTGTCAGTCCTCTTTTACTTAAGTCGGCATTGTGCCTTTTGTATTAAATTCGGATGCAATTTGTGTGTTTCACCGTCAATAAGAAGGTCCATGGTATACAGTAAACCTGAAGTGAAGCATCGGAATCTAAAATTGGTCTCACAGGAGAGGTTCAAATCATAGAAAGTGAGAGTGTCTGTCCTCTTGTACTTAAGTCGGCATTGTGCCTTTTGTATTAAATTCGGTTGCAAACTCTGTGTTTCTTCGTCAATAAGAAGGTGCAAGGGATACAGTAAACCTGAAGTGAAGCATCGGAATCTAAAGCTGGACTCACAGGAGAGGTCCTAATAATAGAAAATTAGAGTGTCAGTCCTCTTGTACTTATGTCGGCATTGTGCCTTTTGTATTAAATTCCGATGCAATTTCTGTGTTTCATCGTCAATAATAAGGTGCAAGCTATACTGTAATCCTGAAGTGACGCATCGGAATCTAAAACTGGACTCACAGGAGAAGTTCAAATCATAGAAAGCGAGAGTGTCGGTCCTCTTTTACTTAAGTCGGCAAAGTGCCATTTTTATTAAATTCGGATGCTATTTCTGTGTTTCATCGTCAATAAGAAGGTCCAAGGGACACAGTAAACCTGAAGTGAAGCTTCGGAATCTAAATGTGGACTCAGAGGAGAGGTTGAAATCATAGAAAGTGATAGTGTCAGTCCTCTTGTACTAAAGTCGGCATTGTGCCTTTTGTACTAAATTCGGATGCAATTTCTGTGTTTCATCGTCAATAAGAAGGTCCAAGGTATACAGTAAACCTGAAGTGAAGCATCGGAATCTAAAACTGGACTCACAGGAGAGTTTCAATTCTTAGAAAGTGAAAGTGTCAGTACTCTTGTACTTAAGTCGGCATTGTGCCTTTTGAATTTAATTTCGATGCAATTTCTGTGTTTCATCGTCAATAATAAGGTGCAAGCTATACGGTAAACCTGAAGTGACGCATCGGAATCTAAAACTGAACTCACAGGAGAAGTTCAAATCATAGAAAGTGAGAGTGTCAGTCCCCTTTTACTTAAGTCGGCATTGTGCCTTGTGTATTAAATTCGGATGCAAACTCTGTGTTTCATCGTAAATGAGAAGTTCCAAGGGATTCAGTAAACCTGAAGTGAAGCATCAGAATCTAAAACTGAACTCACAGGAGAGGTTCAAAACATAGACAGTTAGAGTGTCGGTCCTCTTGTACTTAAGTCGGCATTGTGCCTTTTGTATTAAATTCGGATGCAAACTCTGTGTTTCATCGTCAATAAGAAGGTCCAAAGGATACAGTAAACCTGAAGTGAAACATCGGAATCTAAAACTGGACCCACAGGAGAGGTTCAAATCATAGAAAGTGAGAGTGTCAGTCCTCTTTTACTTAAGTCGGCATTGTGACGTTTGTATTAAATTCGGATGCAATTTCTGTGTTTCATCGTCAATAAGAAGGTCCAAGGTATATAGTAAACCTGAAGTGAAGCATCAGAATCTAAAACTGGACTCACAGGAGAGGTTCAAATCATAGAAAGTGAGAGTGTCAGTCCTCTTTTACGTATGTCGGCATTGTGCCTTTTGTATTAAATTCGGATGCAATTTCTGTGTTTCATCGTGAATAAGAAGGTCCAAGCGATACTGTAAACCTGAAGTGAAACATCGGAATCTAAAACTGGACTACAGGAGAGGTTCAAATCATAGAAAGTGAGAGTGTCAGTCCTCTTTTACTTTTGTCGGCATTGTGCCTTTTGTATTAAATTCGGATGCAATTTCTGTGTTTCATCGTCAATAAGAAGGTGCAAGGTATACAGTAAAGCTGAAGCATCGGAATCTAAAACTGGACTCACAGGAGAGGTTCAAATCGTAGAAAGTGAGAGTGTCTGTCCTCTTGTACTTAAGTCGGCATTGTGCCTTTTGTATTAAATTCCGATGCAATTTCTGTGTTTCATCGTCAATAAGATGGTGCAAGGTATACAGTAAACCTGAAGTGAAGCATCGGAATCTAAAACTGGACTCACAGGAGAGGTTCAAATCATAGAAAGTGAGAGTGTCAGTCTTCTTTCACTTAAGTCGGCATTGTGCCTTTTGTATTAAATTCGGATGCAAACTCTGTGTTTCATCGTAAATAAGAAAGGCCAAGGGATTCAGTATACCTGAAGTTAAGCATCGGAATCTAAAACTGGACTCACAGGAGAGGTTCAAAACATAGACAGTTAGAGTGTCGGTCCCCTTGTACTTAAATTGGCATTGTGCCTTTTGTATTATATTCAGATGCAATTTCTGTGTCTCATCGTCCATAAGATGGTCCAAGGCATACAGTACAACTGAAGTGAAGCATCGGAATCTAAAACTGGACACACAGGAGAGGTTCAAATCACAGAAAGGTAGAGTATCAGTCCTTCTTTTCCTTAAGTCGGCATTGTGCCTTTTGTATTAAATTCGGATGCTATTTCTGTGTTTCATCGTCAATAAGAAGGTCCAATCGACACAGTAAACCTGAAGTGAAGCATCGGAATCCAAAACTGGACTAACAGGAGAGGTTCAAATCATAGAAAGTGAGAGTGTCAGTCATCTTTTACCTTAGTCGGCATTGTGCCTTTTGTATTAAATTCGGATGCACTTTTTGTGTTTCATCGTCAATAAGAAGGTGCAAGGTATACAGTAAACCTGAAGTGAAGCATCGGAATCTAAGACTGGAATCACAGGAGAGGTTCAAGTCATAGAAAGTGAGAGTGTCAGTCCTCTCTTACTAAAGTCGGCATTGGGCCTTTTGTATTAAATTCGGATGCAAACTCTGTGTTTCATCGTAAATAAGAAGGTCCAAGGGATTCAGTAAACCTGAAGTGAAGCATCGGAATCTAAAACTGGACTCACAGGAGAGGTTCAAAACATAGACAGTTAGAGTGTCGGTCATCTTGTACTTAAATTGGCATTGTGCCTTTTGTATTATATTCAGATGCAATTTCTGTGTCTAATCGTCCATATAATCGTCCAAGGCATAGAGTACACCTGAGGTGAAGCATCGGAATCTAAAACTGGTCTCACAGGAGAGGTTCAAATCACAGAAAGTGAGAGTGTCAGTCCACTTGTACTTAAGTCGGCATTGTGCCTTTTGTATTAAATTCGGTTGCAAACTCTGTGTTTCTTCGTCACTAAGAAGGTCCAAAGGAGACAGTAAACCTGAAGTGAAGCATCGGAATCCAAAACTGGACCCACAGGAGAGGTTCAAATCATAGAAAGTGAGAGTATCAGTCCACTAGTACTTAAGTCGGCATTGTGCCTTTTGAATTTAATTCCGATGCAATTTCAGTGTTTCATCGTCAATAAGAAGGTGCTAGGTATACAGTAAACCTGAAGTGAAGCATCGGAATCTAAAACTGGACTCACAGGAGAAGTTCTAATCATAGAAAGTGAGAGTGTCAGTCGTCTTTTACTTAAGTCGGCATTGTGCCTATTGTATTAAATTCGGATGCAATTTCTGTATTTCATCGTCAATAATATGGTTCATGGGATACAGTAAACTTGAAATGAAGCATGCGATTCTAAAACTGAACTCACAGGAGAGGTTCAAATCATAGAAAGTTAGAGTGTCAGTCCTCTTGTATTTAAGTTGGCATTGTGCCTTTTGTATTAAATTCGGATGCAAACTCTGTGTTTTATCGTCAATTAGAAAGTCCAAAGGATACAGTAAACCTGAAGTGAAGCATCGGAATCTATAATTGTTCTCACAGGAGAGGTTCAAATCATAGAAACTGAGAGTGTCTGTCCTCTTGTACTTAAGTCGGCATTGTGCCTTTTGTATTAAATTCGGTTGCAAACTCTGTGTTTCTTCGTCAATAAGAAGGTCCAAGGGATACAGTAAACCTGAAGTGAAGCATCGGAATCTAAAACTGGACTCACAGAAGAGGTTGAAAGCATAGACAGTTAGAGTGTCGGTCCTCATGTACTTAAGTCGGCATTGTGCCTTTATATAAAATTCGGATGCAATTTCTGTGTCTCATCGTCAATAAGAAGGTCCAAGGCATACAGTAAACCTAAAGTGAAGCATCGGAATCTAAAACTGGACTCACAGGAGAGGTTCAAATCACAGAAAGTGACAGTGGCAGTCCTCTTTTACTTAAGTCGGCATTGTGTTTTTGTATTAATTTCGGATGCAATTTCTGTGTTTCATCGTCAATAAGAAGGTCCAAGGGATACAGTAAACCTGAAGTGAAGCATCGGAATCTAAAACTGGACTCACAGGAGAGTTTCAATTCTTAGAAAGTGAAAGTGTCAGTACTCTTGTACTTAAGTCGGCATTGTGCCTTTTGAATTTAATTTCGATGCAATTTCTGTGTTTCATCGTCAATAATAAGGTGCAAGCTATACGGTAAACCTGAAGTGACGCATCGGAATCTAAAACTGGACTCACAGGAGAAGTTCAAATCATAGAAAGTGAGAGTGTCAGTCCTCTTTTACTTAAGTCGGCATTGTGCCTTGTGTATTAAATTCGGATGCAAACTCTGTGTTTCATCGTAAATGAGAAGTTCCAAGGGATTCAGTAAACCTGAAGTGAAGCATCAGAATCTGAAACTGGACTCACAGGAGAGGTTCAAAACATAGACAGTTAGAGTGTCGGTCCTCTTGTACTTAAGTCGGCATTGTGCCTTTTGTATTAAATTCAGATGCAATTTCTGTGTCTCATCGTCAACAAGAAGGTCCAAGGCATACAGTAAACCTGAAGTGAAGCATCGGAGTCTAAAAGTGGACTCACAGGAGAGGTTCAAATCACAGAATGTGAGAGTGTCAGTCCTGTTTTACTTAACTCGGCATTGTGCCTTTTGTATTAAATTCGAATGCAATTTCTGTGTATCATCGTCAATAAGAAGGTGCAAGGTATACAGTAAACCTGAAGTGAAGCATCGGAATATAAAACTGGACTAACTGCAGAGGTTCAGATCATAGAAAGTTAGAGTGTCAGTCATCTTTTACTTAAGTCGGCGTTGTGCCTTTTGTATTAAATTCGGATGCAATTTCTCTGTTTCATCGTCAATAAGAAGATCCAAGGAATACAGTAAACCCGAAGTGAAGCATCGGAATGTACGACTGGTCTCACAAACAGGTTCAAATCATAGAGAGTGAGAATGTCAGTCCTCTTGTTCTTAAGTCGGCATTGTGCCTTTTGTATTAAATTCGAATGCAAACTCTGTGTTTCATCGTAAATAAGAAGGTCCAAGGGATTCAGTAAACCTGAACTGAAGCATCGGAATCTAAAACTGGACTCACAGGAGAGGTTCAAAACATAGACAGTTAGAGTGTCGGTCCTCTTGTACTTAAGTCGGCATTGTGCCTTTTGTATTAAATCAGATGCAATTTCTGTTTTGCATCGTCAATAAGAAGGTTAAAGGCATACAGTAAACCTGAAGTGAAGCATTGGAATCTAAAACTGGACTCACAGGAGAGGTTCAAATCACAGAAAGTGAGAGTGTCAGTTCCCTTTTACTTAAGTCGGCATTGTGCCTTTTGTATTAAATTCGGATGCAATTTCTGTGTTTCATCGTCAATAAGAAGGTCCAAGGGATACAGTAAACCTGAAGTGAAGCATCGGAATCTAAAACTGGACTCACAGGAGAGGTTCAAATCATAGAAAGTTAGAGTGTCAGTCGTCTTGTACTTAAGTCGGCATTGTGCCTTTTGTATTAAATTCGGATGCAAACTCTGTGTTTCATCGTCAATAAGAAGGTCCAAAGGATACAGTAAACCTGAAGTGAAACATCGGAATCTAAAACTGGACCCACAGGAGAGGTTCAAATCATAGAAAGTGAGAGTGTCAGTCCTCTTTTACTTAAGTCGGCATTGTGACTTTTGTATTAAATTCGGATGCAATTTCTGTGTTTCATCGTCAATAAGAAGGTCCAAGGTATATAGTAAACCTGAAGTGAAGCATCGGAATCTAAAACTGGACTCACAGGAGTGGTTCAAATCATAGAAAGTGAGAGTGTCAGTCCTCTTTTACGTATGTCGGCATTGTGCCTTTTGTATTAAATTCGGATGCAATTTCTGTGTTTCATCGTGAATAAGAAGGTCCAAGCGATACTGTAAACCTGAAGTGAAACATCGGAATCTAAAACTGGACTACAGGAGAGGTTCAAATCATAGAAAGTGAGAGTGTCAGTCCTCTTTTACTTTTGTCGGCATTGTGCTTTTTGTATTAAATTCGGATGCAATTTCTGTGTTTCATCGTCAATAAGAAGGTGCAAGGTATACAGTAAACCTGAAGCATCGGAATCTAAAACTGGACTCACAGGAGAGGTTCAAATCGTAGAAAGTGAGAGTGTCTGTCCTCTTGTACTTAAGTCGGCATTGTGCCTTTTGTATTAAATTCCGATGCAATTTCTGTGTTTCATCGTCAATAAGATGGTGCAAGGTATACAGTAAACCTGAAGTGAAGCATCGGAATCCAAAACTGGACTCACAGGAGAGGTTCACATCATAGAAAGTGAGAGTGTCAATCTTCTTTCACTTAAGTCGGCATTGTGCCTTTTGTATTAAATTCTGATGCTAACTCTGTGTTTCATCGTAAATAAGAAAGGCCAAGGGATTCAGTATACCTGAAGTTAAGCATCGGAATCTAAAACTGGACTCACAGGAGAGGTTCAAAACATAGACAGTTAGAGTGTCGGTCCTCTTGTACTTAAATTGGCATTGTGCCTTTTGTATTATATTCAGATGCAATTTCTGTGTCTCATCGTCCATAAGATGGTCCAAGGCATACAGTACACCTGAAGTGAAGCATCGGAATCTAAAACTGGACTCACAGGAGAGGTTCAAATCACAGAAAGGTAGAGTATCAGTCCTTCTTTTCCTTAAGTCGGCATTGTGCCTTTTGTATTAAATTCGGATGCAATTTCTGTGTTTCATCGTCAATAAGAAGGTCCAATCGACACAGTAAACCTGAAGTGAAGCATCGGAATCCAAAACTGGACTAACAGGAGAGGTTCAAATCATATAAAGTGAGAGTGTCAGTCATCTTTTACCTTAGTCGGCATTGTGCCTTTTGTATTAAATTCGGATGCACTTTTTGTGTTTCATCGTCAATAAGAAGGTGCAAGGTATACAGTAAACCTGAAGTGAAGCATCGGAATCTAAGACTTTACTCACAGGAGAGGTTCAAGTCATAGAAAGTGAGAGTGTCAGTCCTCTCTTACTAAAGTCGGCATTGTGCCTTTTGTATTAAATTCGGATGCAAACTCTGTGTTTCATCGTAAATAAGAAGGTCCAAGGGATTCAGTAAACCTGAAGTGAAGCATCGGAATCTAAAACTGGACTCACAGGAGAGGTTCAAAACATAGACAGTTAGAGTGTCGGTCATCTTGTACTTAAATTGGCATTGTGCCTTTTGTATTATATTCAGATCCAATTTCTGTGTCTAATCGTCCATAAAATCGTCCAAGGCATACAGTACACCTGAGGTGAAGCATCGGAATCTAAAACTGGTCTCACAGGAGAGGTTCAAATCACAGAAAGTGAGAGTGTCAGTCCACTTGTACTTAAGTCGGCATTGTGCCTTTTGAATTTAATTCCGATGCAATTTCAGTGTTTCATCGTCAATAAGAAGGTGCTAGGTATACAGTAAACCTGAAGTGAAGCATCGGAATCTAAAACTGGACTCACAGGAGAAGTTCAAATCATAGAAAGTTAGAGTGTCAGTCGTCTTTTACTTAAGTCGGCATTGTGCCTATTGTATTAAATTCGGATGCAATTTCTGTATTTCATCGTCAATAATATGGTTCATGGGATACAGTAAACCTGAAATGAAGCATGCGAATCTAAAACTGGACTCACAGGAGAGGTTCAAATCATAGAAAGTTAGAGTGTCAGTCCTCTTGTATTTAAGTTGGCATTGTGCCTTTTGTAATAAATTCGGATGCAAACTCTGTGTTTTATCGTCAATAAGAAAGTCCAAAGGATACAGTAAACCTGAAGTGAAGCATCGGAATCTATAATTGTTCTCACAGGAGAGGTTCAAATCATAGAAACTGAGAGTGTCTGTCCTCTTGTACTTAAGTCGGCATTGTGCCTTTTGTATTAAATTCGGTTGCAAACTCTGTGTTTCGTCGTCAATAAGAAGGTCCAAGGGATACAGTAAACCTGAAGTGAAGCATCGGAATCTAAAACTTGACTCACAGAAGAGGTTGAAAACATAGACAGTTAGAGTGTCGGTCCTCGTGTACTTAAGTCGGCATTGTGCCTTTATATTAAATTCGGATGCAATTTCTGTGTCTCATCGTCAATAAGAAGGTCCAAGGCATACAGTAAACCTAAAGTGAAGCATCGGAATCTAAAACTGGACTCACAGGAGAGGTTCAAATCACAGAAAGTGACAGTGGCAGTCCTCTTTTACTTAAGTCGGCATTGTGTTTTTGTATTAATTTCGGATGCAATTTCTGTGTTTCATCGTCAATAAGAAGGTCCAAGGGATACAGTAAACCTGAAGTGAAGCATCGGAATCTAAAACTGGACTCACAGGAGAGGTTCAAATCATAAAATGTTAGAGTGTCAGTCCTCTTGTACTTATGTCGGCATTGTGCCTTTTGTATTAAATTCCGATGCAATTTCTGTGTTTCATCGTCAATAATAAGGTGCAAGCTATACGGTAAACCTGAAGTGACGCATCGGAATCTAAAACTGGACTCACAGGAGAAGTTCAAATCATAGAAAGTGAGAGTGTCAGTCCTCTTTTACTTAAGTCGGCATTGTGCCTTTTGTATTAAATTCGGATGCAAACTCCGTGTTTCATCGTAAATGAGAAGGTCCAAGGGATTCAGTAAACCTGAAGTGAAGCATCAGAATCTAAAACTGGACTCACAGGAGAGGTTCAAAACATAGACAGTTAGAGTGTCGGTCCTCTTGTACTTATGTCGGCATTGTGCCTTTTGTATTAAATTCGAATGAAATTTCTGTGTATCATCGTCAATAAGAAGGTGCAAGGTATACAGTAAACCTGAAGTGAAGAATCGGAATATAAAACTGGACTAACTGCAGAGGTTCAGATCATAGAAAGTTAGAGTGTCAGTCATCTTTTACTTAAGTCGGCGTTGTGCCTTTTTTATTAAATTCGGATGCAATTTCTCTGTTTCATCGTCAATAAGAAGATCCAAGGAATACAGTAAACCCGAAGTGAAGCATCGGAATGTAAGACTGGTCTCACAAACAGGTTCAAATCATAGAGAGTGAGAATGTCAGTCCTCTTGTTCTTAAGTCGGCATTGTGCCTTTTGTATTAAATTCGAATGCAAACTCTGTGTTTTATCGTCAATAAGAAGGTCCAAAGGATACAGCAAACCTGAAGTGAAGCATCGGAATCTAAAACTGGGCTCACAGGAGAGTTTCAATTCTTAGAAAGTGAAAGTGTCAGTACTCTTGTACTTAAGTCGGCATTGTGCCTTTTGTATTAAATTCGGTTGCAAACTCTGTGTTTCTTCGTCAATATGAAGGTGCAAGGGATACAGTAAACCTGAAGTGAAGCATCGGAATCTAAAACTGGACTCACAGGAGAGTTTCAATTCTTAGAAAGTGAAAGTGTCAGCACTCTTGTACTTAAGTCGGCATTGTGCCTTTTGAATTTAATTTCGATGCAATTTCTGTGTTTCATCGTCAATAATAAGGTGCAAGCTATACTGAAAACCTGAAGTGACGCATCGGAATCTAAAACTGGACTCACAGGAGAAGTTCAAATCATAGAAAGTGAGAGTGTCAGTCCTCTTTTACTTAAGTCGGCATTGTGCCTTTTGTATTAAATTCGGATGCAATTTGTGTGTTTCACCGTCAATAAGAAGGTCCATGGTATACAGTAAAGCTGAAGTGAAGGTTCAGAATCTAAAATTGGTCTCACAGGAGAGGTTCAAATCATAGAAAGTGAGAGTGTCTGTCCTCTTGTACTTAAGTCGGCATTGTGCCTTTTGTATTAAATTCGGTTGCAAACTCTGTGTTTCTTCGTCAATAAGAAGGTGCAAGGGATACAATAAACCTGAAGTGAAGCATCGGAATCTAAAGCTGGACTCACAGGAGAGGTCCTAATAATAGAAAATTAGAGTGTCAGTCCTCTTGTACTTATGTCGGCATTGTGCCTTTTGTATTAAATTCCGATGCAATTTCTGTGTTTCATCGTCAATAATAAGGTGCAAGCTATACTGAAAACCTGAAGTGACGCATCGTAATCTAAAACTGGACTCACAGGAGAAGTTCAAATCATAGAAAGTGAGAGTGTCGGGCCTCTTTTACTTAAGTCGGCAAAGTGCCATTTGTATTAAATTCGGATGCTATTTCTGTGTTTCATCGTCAATAAGAAGGTCCAAGGGATACAGTAAACCTGAAGTGAAGTTTCGGAATCTAAATCTGGACTCAGAGGAGAGGTTGAAATCATAGAAAGTGATAGTGTCAGTCCTCTTGTACTAAAGTCGGCATTGTGCCTTTTGTACTAAATTCGGATGCAATTTCTGTGTTTCATCGTCAATAAGAAGGTCCAAGGTATACAGTAAACCTGAAGTGAAGCATCGGAATCTAAAACTGGACTCACAGGAGAGTTTCAATTCTTAGAAAGTGAAAGTGTCAGTACTCTTGTACTTAAGTCGGCATTGTGCCTTTTGAATTTAATTTCGATGCAATTTCTGTGCTTCATCGTCAATAATAAGGTGCAAGCTATACGGTAAACCTGAAGTGACGCATCGGAATCTGAAACTGGACTCACAGGAGAAGTTCAAATCATAGAAAGTGAGAGTGTCAGTCCTCTTTTACTTAAGTCGGCATTGTGCCTTGTGTATTATATTCGGATGCAAACTCTGTGTTTCATCGTAAATGAGAAGTTCCAAGGGATTCAGTAAACCTGAAGTGAAGCATCAGAATCTAAAACTGGACTCACAGGAGAGGTTCAAAACTTAGACAGTTAGAGTGTCGGTCCTCTTGTACTTAAGTCGGCATTGTGCCTTTTGTATTAAATTCAGATGCAATTTCTGTGTCTCATCGTCAACAAGAAGGTCCAAGGCATACAGTAAACCTGAAGTGAAGCATCGGAGTCTAAAACTGGACTCACAGGAGAGGTTCTAATCACAGAAAGTGAGAGTGTCAGTCCTGTTTTACTTAAGTCGGCATTGTGCCTTTTGTATTAAATTCGAATGCAATTTCTGTGTATCATCGTCAATAAGAAGGTGCAAGGTATACAGTAAACCTGAAGTGAAGCATCGGAATATAAAACTGGACTAACTGCAGAGGTTCAGATCATAGAAAGTTAGAGTGTCAGTCATCTTTTACTTAAGTCGGCGTTGTGCCTTTTGTATTAAATTCGGATGCAATTTCTCTGTTTCATCGTCAATAAGAAGATCCAAGGAATACAGTAAACCCGAAGTGAAGCATCGGAATGTAAGACTGGTCACACAAACAGGTTCAAATCATAGAGAGTGAGAATGTCAGTCCTCTTGTTCTTAAGTCGGCATTGTGCCTTTTGTATTAAATTCGAATGCAAACTCTGTGTTTCATCGTAAATAAGAAGGTCCAAGGGATTCAGTAAACCTGAAGTGAAGCATCGGAATCTAAAACTGGACTCACAGGAGAGGTTCAAAACATAGACAGTTAGAGTGTCGGTCCTCTTGTACTTAAGTCGGCATTGTGCCTTTTGTATTAAATCAGATGCAATTTCTGTGTCGCATCGTCAATAAGAAGGTTAAAGGCATACAGTAAACCTGAAGTGAAGCATTGGAATCTAAAACTGGACTCACAGGAGAGGTTCAAATCACAGAAAGTGAGAGTGTCAGTTCTCTTTTACTTAAGTCGGCATTGTGCCTTTTGTATTAAATTCGGATGCAATTTCTGTGTTTCATCGTCAATAAGAAGGTCCAAGGGATACAGTAAACCTGAAGTGAAGCATCGGAATCTAAAACTGGACTCACAGGAGAGGTTCAAATCATAGAAAGTTAGAGTGTCAGTCGTCTTGTACTTAAGTCGGCATTGTGCCTTTTGTATTCAATTCGGATGCAAACTCTGTGTTTCATCGTCAATAAGAAGGTCCAAAGGATACAGTAAACCTGAAGTGAAACATCGGAATCAAAAACTGGACCCACAGGAGAGGTTCAAATCATAGAAAGTGAGAGTGTCAGTCCTCTTTTACTTAAGTCGGCATTGTGACTTTTGTATAAAATTCGGATGCAATTTCTGTGTTTCATCGTCAATAAGAAGGTCCAAGGTATATAGTAAACCTGAATGAAGCATCGGAATCTAAAACTGGACTCACAGGAGAGGTTCAAATCATAGAAAGTGAGAGTGTCAGTCCTCTTTTACGTATGTCGGCATTGTGCCTTTTGTATTAAATTCGGATGCAATTTCTGTGTTTCATCGTGAATAAGAAGGTCCAAGCGATACTGTAAACCTGAAGTGAAACATCGGAATCTAAAACTGGACTACAGGAGAGGTTCAAATCATAGAAAGTGAGAGTGTCAGTCCTCTTTTACTTTTGTCGGCATTGTGCCTTTTGTATTAAATTCGGATGCAATTTCTGTATTTCATCGTCAATAAGAAGGTGCAAGGTATACAGTAAACCTGAAGTGAAGCATCGGAATCTAAAACTGGACTCACAGGAGAGGTTCAAATCGTAGAAAGTGAGAGTGTCTGTCCTCTTGTACTTAAGTCGGCATTGTGCCTTTTGTATTAAATTCCGATGCAATTTCTGTGTTTCATCGTCAATAAGATGGTGCAAGGTATACAGTAAACCTGAAGTGAAGCATCGGAATCTAAAACTGGACTCACAGGAGAGGTTCAAATCATAGAAAGTGAGAGTGTCAGTCTTCTTTCACTTAAGTCGGCATTGTGCCTTTTGTATTAAATTCGGATGCAAACTCTGTGTTTCATCGTAAATAAGAAAGGCCAAGGGATTCAGTATACCTGAAGTTAAGCATCGGAATCTAAAACTGGACTCACAGGAGAGGTTCAAAACATAGACAGTTAGAGTGTCGGTCCTCATGTACTTAAAATGGCATTGTGCCTTTTGTATTATATTCAGATGCAATTTCTGTGTCCCATCGTCCACAAGATGTCCCAAGGCATACAGTACACCTGAAGTGAAGCATCGGAATCTAAAACTGGACTCACAGGAGAGGTTCAAATCACAGAAAGGTAGAATATCAGTCCTTCTTTTCCTTATGTCGGCATTGTGCCTTTTGTATTAAATTCGGATGCAATTTCTGTGTTTCATCGTCAATAAGAAGGTCCAATCGACACAGTAAACCTGAAGTGAAGCATCGGAATCTAAGACTGGACTCACAGGAGATGTTCAAGTCATAGAAAGTGAGAGTGTCAGTCCTCTCTTACTAAAGTCGGCATTGTGCCTTTTGTATTAAATTCGGATGCATACTCTGTGTTTCATCGTAAATAAGAAGGTCCAAGGGATTCAGTAAATCTGAAGTGAAGCATCGGAATCTAAAACTGGACTCACAGGAGAGGTTCAAAACATAGACAGTTAGAGTGTCGGTCATCTTGTACTTAAATTGGCATTGTGCCTTTTGTATTATATTCAGATGCAATTTCTGTGTCTAATCGTCCATAAAATCGTCCAAGGCATACAGTACACCTGAGGTGAAGCATCGGAATCTAAAACTGGTCTCACAGGAGAGGTTCAAATCACAGAAAGTGAGAGTGGCAGTCCACTTGTACTTAAGTCGGCATTGTGCCTTTTGTATTAAATTAGGTTGCAAACTCTGTGTTTCTTCGTCAATAAGAAGGTCCAAAGGAGACAGTAAACCTGAAGTGAAGCATCGGAATCCAAAACTGGACCCACAGGAGAGGTTCAAATCATAGAAAGTGAGAGTATCAGTCCACTAGTACTTAAGTCGGCATTGTGCCTTTTGAATTTAATTCCGATGCAATTTCAGTGTTTCATCGTCAATAAGAAGGTGCTAGGTATACAATAAACCTGAAGTGAAGCATCGGAATCTAAAACTGGACTCACAGGAGAAGTTCAAATCATAGAAAGTGAAAGTGTCAGTCGTCTTTTACTTAAGTCGGCATTGTGCCCATTGTATTAAATTCGGATGCAATTTCTGTATTTCATCGTCAATAATATGGTTCATGGGATACAGTAAACCTGAAATGAAGCATGCTAATCTAAAACTGGACTCACAGGAGAGGTTCAAATCATAGAAAGTTAGAGTGTCAGTCCTCTTGTATTTAAGTTGGCATTGTGCCTTTTGTATTAAATTCGGATGCAAACTCTGTGTTTTATCGTCAATAAGAAAGTCCAAAGGAAACAGTAAACCTGAAGTGAAGCATCGGAATCTATAATTGTTCTCACAGGAGAGGTTCAAATCATAGAAACTGAGAGTGTCTGTCCTCTTGTACTTAAGTCAGCATTGTGCCTTTTGTATTAAATTCGGTTGCAAACTCTGTGTTTCTTCGTCAATAAGAAGGTCCAAGGGATACAGTAAACCTGAAGTGAAGCATCGGAATCTAAAACTGGACTCACAGAAGAGGTTGAAAACATAGACAGTTAGAGTGTCGGTCCTCGTGTACTTAAGTCGGCATTGTGCCTTTATATTAAATTCGGATGCAATTTCTGTGTCTCATCGTCAATAAGAAGGTCCAAGGCATACAGTAAACCTAAAGTGAAGCATCGGTATCTGAAACTGGACTCACAGGAGAGGTTCAAATCACAGAAAGTGACAGTGGCAGTCCTCTTTTACTTAAGTCGGCATTGTGTTTTTGTATTAATTTCGGATGCAATTTCTGTGTTTCATCGTCAATAAGAAGGTCCAAGGGATACAGTAAACCTGAAGTGAAGCATCGGAATCTAAAACTGGACTCACAGGAGAGGTTCAAATCATAAAAAGTTAGAGTGTCAGTCCTCTTGTACTTATGTCGGCATTGTGCCTTTTGTATTAAATTCCGATGCAATTTCTGTGTTTCATCGTCAATAATAAGGTGCAAGCTATACGGTAAACCTGAAGTGACGCATCGGAATCTAAAACTGGACTCACAGGAGAAGTTCAAATCATAAAAAGTGAGAGTCTCAGTCCTCTTTTACTTAAGTCGGCATTGTGCCTTTTGTATTAAAATCGGATGCAAACTCTGTGTTTCATCGTAAATGAGAAGGTCCAAGGGATTCAGTAAACCTGAAGTGAAGCATCAGAATCTAAAACTGGACTCACAGGAGAGGTTCAAAACATAGACAGTTAGAGTGTCGGTCCTCTTGTACTTATGTCGGCATTGTGCCTTTTGTATTAAATTCGAATGCAATTTCTGTGTATCATCGTCAATAAGAAGGTGCAAGGTATACAGTAAACCTGAAGTGAAGCATCGGAATATAAAACTGGACTAACTGCAGAGGTTCAGATCATAGAAGGTTAGAGTGTCAGTCATCTTTCACTTAAGTCGGCGTTGTGCCTTTTGTATTAAATTCGGATGCAATTTCTCTGTTTCATCGTCAATAAGAAGATCCAAGGAATACAGTAAACCCGAAGTGAAGCATCGGAATGTAAGACTGGTCTCACAAACAGGTTCAAATCATAGAGAGTGAGAATGTCAGTCCTCTTGTTCTTAAGTCGGCATTGTGCCTTTTGTATTAAATTCGAATGCAAACTCTGTGTTTTTCGTCAATAAGAAGGTCCAAAGGATACAGCAAACCTGAAGTGAAGCATCGGAATCTAAAACTGGACTCACAGGAGATGTTCAAATCATAGAAAGTGAGAGTGTCAGTCCTCTTTTACTTAAGTCGGCATTGTGCCTTTTGTATTAAATTCGGATGCAATTTGTGTGTTTCACCGTCAATAAGAAGGTCCATGGTATACAGTAAACCTGAAGTGAAGCATCGGAATCTAAAATTGGTCTCACAGGAGAGGTTCAAATCATAGAAAGTGAGAGTGTCTGTCCTCATGTACTTAAGTCGGCATTGTGCCTTTTGTATTAAATTCGGTTGCAAACTCTGTGTTTCTTCGTCAATAAGAAGGTGCAAGGGATACAGTAAACCTGAAGTGAAGCATCGGAATCTAAAGCTGGACTCACAGGAGAGGTCCTAATAATAGAAAATTAGAGTGTCAGTCCTCTTGTACTTATGTCGGCATTGTGCCTTTTGAATTAAATTCCGATGCAATTTCTGTGTTTCATCGTCAATAATAAGGTGCAAGCTATACTGTAAACCTGAAGTGACGCATCGGAATCTAAAACTGGACTCACAGGAGAAGTTCAAATCATAGAAAGTGAGAGTGTCGGTCCTCTTTTACTTAAGTCGGCATTGTGCCTTTTGTACTAAATTCAGATGCAATTTCTGTGTTTCATCGTCAATAAGAAGGTCCAAGGTATACAGTAAACCTGAAGTGAAGCATCGGAATCTAAAACTGGACTCACAGGAGAGTTTCAATTCTTAGAAAGTGAAAGTGTCAGTACTCTTGTACTTAAGTCGGCATTGTGCCTTTTGAATTTAATTTCGATGCAATTTCTGTGTTTCATCGTCAATAATAAGGTGCAAGCTATACGGTAAACCTGAAGTGACGCATCGGAATCTGAAACTGGACTCACAGGAGAAGTTGAAATCATAGAAAGTGAGAGTGTCAGTCCTCTTTTACTTAAGTCGGCATTGTGCCTTGTGTATTAAATTCGGATGCAAACTCTGTGTTTCATCGTAAATGAGAAGTTCCAAGGGATTCAGTAAACCTGAAGTGAAGCATCAGAATCTAAAACTGAAGTCACAGGAGAGGTTCAAAACATAGACAGTTAGAGTGTCGGTCCTCTTGTACTTAAGTCGGCATTGTGCCTTTTTTATTAAATTCAGATGCAATTTCTGTGTCTCATCGTCAACAAGAAGGTCCAAGGCATACAGTAAACCTGAAGTGAAGCATCGGAATATAAAACTGGACTAACTGCAGAGGTTCAGATCATAGAAAGTTAGAGTGTCAGTCATCTTTTACTTAAGTCGGCGTTGTGCCTTTTGTATTAAATTCGGATGCAATTTCTCTGTTTCATCGTCAATAAGAAGATCCAAGGAATACAGTAAACCCGAAGTGAAGCATCGGAATGTAAGACTGGTCTCACAAACAGGTTCAAATCATAGAGAGTGAGAATGTCAGTCCTCTTGTTCTTAAGTCGGCATTGTGCCTTTTGTATTAAATTCGAATGCAAACTCTGTGTTTCATCGTAAATAAGAAGGTCCAAGGGATTCAGTAAACCTGAAGTGAAGCATCGGAATCTAAAACTGGACTCACAGGAGAGGTTCAAAACATAGACAGTTAGAGTGTCGGTCCTCTTGTACTTAAGTCGGCATTGTGCCTTTTGTATTAAATCAGATGCAATTTCTGTGTCGCATCGTCAATAACAAGGTTAAAGGCATACAGTAAACCTGAAGTGAAGCATTGGAATCTAAAACTGGACTCACAGGAGAGGTTCAAATCACAGAAAGTGAGAGTGTCAGTTCTCTTTTACTTAAGTCGGCATTGTGCCTTTTGTATTAAATTCGGATGCAATTTCTGTGTTTCATCGTCAATAAGAAGGTCCAAGGGATACAGTAAACCTGAAGTGAAGCATCGGAATCTAAAACTGGACTCACAGGAGAGGTTCAAATCATAGAAAGTGAGCGTGTCAGTCTTCTTTCACTTAAGTCGGCATTGTGCCTTTTGTATTAAATTCGGATGCAAACTCTGTGTTTCATCGTAAATAAGAAAGGCCAAGGGATTCAGTATACCTGAAGTTAAGCATCGGAATCTAAAACTGGACTCACAGGAGAGGTTCAAAACATAGACAGTTAGAGTGTTGGTCCTCTTGTACTTAAATTGGCATTGTGCCTTTTGTATTATATTCAGATGCAATTTCTGTGTCTCATCGTCCATAAGATGGTCCAAGGCATACAGTACACCTGAAGTGAAGCATCGGAATCTAAATCTGGACTCACAGGAGAGGTTCAAATCACAGAAAGGTAGAGTATCAGTCCTTCTTTTCCTTAAGTCGGCATTGTGCCTTTTGTATTAAATTCGGATGCAATTTCTGTGTTTCATCGTCAATAAGAAGGTCCAATCGACACAGTAAACCTGAAGTGAAGCATCGGAATCCAAAACTGGACTAACAGGAGAGGTTCAAATCATAGAAAGTGAGAGTGTCAGTCATCTTTTACCTTAGTCGGCATTGTGCCTTTTGTATTAAATTCCGATGCAATTTCTGTGTTTCATCGTCAATAATAAGGTGCAAGCTATACGGTAAACCTGAAGTGACGCATCGGAATCTAAAACTGGACTCACAGGAGAAGTTCAAATCATAAAAAGTGAGAGTCTCAGTCCTCTTTTACTTAAGTCGGCATTGTGCCTTTTGTATTAAAATCGGATGCAAACTCTGTGTTTCATCGTAAATGAGAAGGTCCAAGGGATTCAGTAAACCTGAAGTGAAGCATCAGAATCTAAAACTGGACTCACAGGAGAGGTTCAAAACATAGACAGTTAGAGTGTCGGTCCTCTTGTACTTATGTCGGCATTGTGCCTTTTGTATTAAATTCGAATGCAATTTCTGTGTATCATCGTCAATAAGAAGGTGCAAGGTATACAGTAAACCTGAAGTGAAGCATCGGAATATAAAACTGGACTAACTGCAGAGGTTCAGATCATAGAAGGTTAGAGTGTCAGTCATCTTTCACTTAAGTCGGCGTTGTGCCTTTTGTATTAAATTCGGATGCAATTTCTCTGTTTCATCGTCAATAAGAAGATCCAAGGAATACAGTAAACCCGAAGTGAAGCATCGGAATGTAAGACTGGTCTCACAAACAGGTTCAAATCATAGAGAGTGAGAATGTCAGTCCTCTTGTTCTTAAGTCGGCATTGTGCCTTTTGTATTAAATTCGAATGCAAACTCTGTGTTTTTCGTCAATAAGAAGGTCCAAAGGATACAGCAAACCTGAAGTGAAGCATCGGAATCTAAAACTGGACTCACAGGAGATGTTCAAATCATAGAAAGTGAGAGTGTCAGTCCTCTTTTACTTAAGTCGGCATTGTGCCTTTTGTATTAAATTCGGATGCAATTTGTGTGTTTCACCGTCAATAAGAACGTCCATGGTATACAGTAAACCTGAAGTGAAGCATCGGAATCTAAAATTGGTCTCACAGGAGAGGTTCAAATCATAGAAAGTGAGAGTGTCTGTCCTCATGTACTTAAGTCGGCATTGTGCCTTTTGTATTAAATTCGGTTGCAAACTCTGTGTTTCTTCGTCAATAAGAAGGTGCAAGGGATACAGTAAACCTGAAGTGAAGCATCGGAATCTAAAGCTGGACTCACAGGAGAGGTCCTAATAATAGAAAATTAGAGTGTCAGTCCTCTTGTACTTATGTCGGCATTGTGCCTTTTGAATTAAATTCCGATGCAATTTCTGTGTTTCATCGTCAATAATAAGGTGCAAGCTATACTGTAAACCTGAAGTGACGCATCGGAATCTAAAACTGGACTCACAGGAGAAGTTCAAATCATAGAAAGTGAGAGTGTCGGTCCTCTTTTACTTAAGTCGGCATTGTGCCTTTTGTACTAAATTCAGATGCAATTTCTGTGTTTCATCGTCAATAAGAAGGTCCAAGGTATACAGTAAACCTGAAGTGAAGCATCGGAATCTAAAACTGGACTCACAGGAGAGTTTCAATTCTTAGAAAGTGAAAGTGTCAGTACTCTTGTACTTAAGTCGGCATTGTGCCTTTTGAATTTAATTTCGATGCAATTTCTGTGTTTCATCGTCAATAATAAGGTGCAAGCTATACGGTAAACCTGAAGTGACGCATCGGAATCTGAAACTGGACTCACAGGAGAAGTTGAAATCATAGAAAGTGAGAGTGTCAGTCCTCTTTTACTTAAGTCGGCATTGTGCCTTGTGTATTAAATTCGGATGCAAACTCTGTGTTTCATCGTAAATGAGAAGTTCCAAGGGATTCAGTAAACCTGAAGTGAAGCATCAGAATCTAAAACTGAAGTCACAGGAGAGGTTCAAAACATAGACAGTTAGAGTGTCGGTCCTCTTGTACTTAAGTCGGCATTGTGCCTTTTTTATTAAATTCAGATGCAATTTCTGTGTCTCATCGTCAACAAGAAGGTCCAAGGCATACAGTAAACCTGAAGTGAAGCATCGGAATATAAAACTGGACTAACTGCAGAGGTTCAGATCATAGAAAGTTAGAGTGTCAGTCATCTTTTACTTAAGTCGGCGTTGTGCCTTTTGTATTAAATTCGGATGCAATTTCTCTGTTTCATCGTCAATAAGAAGATCCAAGGAATACAGTAAACCCGAAGTGAAGCATCGGAATGTAAGACTGGTCTCACAAACAGGTTCAAATCATAGAGAGTGAGAATGTCAGTCCTCTTGTTCTTAAGTCGGCATTGTGCCTTTTGTATTAAATTCGAATGCAAACTCTGTGTTTCATCGTAAATAAGAAGGTCCAAGGGATTCAGTAAACCTGAAGTGAAGCATCGGAATCTAAAACTGGACTCACAGGAGAGGTTCAAAACATAGACAGTTAGAGTGTCGGTCCTCTTGTACTTAAGTCGGCATTGTGCCTTTTGTATTAAATCAGATGCAATTTCTGTGTCGCATCGTCAATAACAAGGTTAAAGGCATACAGTAAACCTGAAGTGAAGCATTGGAATCTAAAACTGGACTCACAGGAGAGGTTCAAATCACAGAAAGTGAGAGTGTCAGTTCTCTTTTACTTAAGTCGGCATTGTGCCTTTTGTATTAAATTCGGATGCAATTTCTGTGTTTCATCGTCAATAAGAAGGTCCAAGGGATACAGTAAACCTGAAGTGAAGCATCGGAATCTAAAACTGGACTCACAGGAGAGGTTCAAATCATAGAAAGTGAGAGTGTCAGTCTTCTTTCACTTAAGTCGGCATTGTGCCTTTTGTATTAAATTCGGATGCAAACTCTGTGTTTCATCGTAAATAAGAAAGGCCAAGGGATTCAGTATACCTGAAGTTAAGCATCGGAATCTAAAACTGGACTCACAGGAGAGGTTCAAAACATAGACAGTTAGAGTGTCGGTCCTCTTGTACTTAAATTGGCATTGTGCCTTTTGTATTATATTCAGATGCAATTTCTGTGTCTCATCGTCCATAAGATGGTCCAAGGCATACAGTACACCTGAAGTGAAGCATCGGAATCTAAATCTGGACTCACAGGAGAGGTTCAAATCACAGAAAGGTAGAGTATCAGTCCTTCTTTTCCTTAAGTCGGCATTGTGCCTTTTGTATTAAATTCGGATGCAATTTCTGTGTTTCATCGTCAATAAGAAGGTCCAATCGACACAGTAAACCTGAAGTGAAGCATCGGAATCCAAAACTGGACTAACAGGAGAGGTTCAAATCATAGAAAGTGAGAGTGTCAGTCATCTTTTACCTTAGTCGGCATTGTGCCTTTTGTATTAAATTCGGATGCACTTTTTGTGTTTCATCGTCAATAAGAAGGTGCAAGGTATACAGTAAACCTGAAGTGAAGCATCGGAATCTAAGACTGGACTCACAGGAGAGGTTCAAGTCATAGAAAGTGAGAGTGTCAGTCCTCTTTTACTTAAGTCGGCATTGTGCCTTTTGTATTAAATTCGGATGCAAACTCTGTGTTTCATCGTAAATGAGAATGTCCAAGGGATTCAGTAAACCTGAAGTGAAGCATCAGTATCTAAAACTGGACTCACAGGAGAGGTTCAATACATAGACAGTTAGAGTGTCGGTCCTCTTGTACTTAAGTCGGCATTATGCCTTTTGTATTAATTTCAGATGCAATTTCTGTGTCTCATCGTCAACAAGAAGGTCCAAGGCATACAGTAAACCTGAAGTGAAGCATCGGAATATAAAACTGGACTCACAGGAGAGGTTCAAATCACAGAAAGTGAGAGTGTCAGTCCTCTTTTACTTAAGTCGGCATTGTGCCTTTTGTATTAAATTCGAATGCAATTTCTGTGTATCATCGTCAATAAGAAGGTGCATGGTATACAGTAAACCTGAAGTGAAGCATCGGAAAATAAAAGTGGACTATCTGCAGAGGTTCAGATCATAGAAAGTTAGAGAGTCGGCGTTGTGCCTTTTGTATTAAATTCGGATGCAATTTCTCTGTTTCATCGTCAATAAGAAGATCCAAGGAATACAGTAACACCAAAGTGAAGCATCGGAATGTAAGACTGGTCTCACAAACAGGATCAAATCATAGAGAGTGAGAATGTCAGTCCTCTTGTTCTTAAGTCGGCATTGTGCCTTTTGTATTAAATTCGAATGCAAACTCTGTGTTTCATCGTAAATAAGAAGGTCCAAGGGATTCAGTAAACCTGAAGTGAAGCATCGGAATCTAAAACTGGACTCACAGGAGAGGTTCAAAACATAGACAGTTAGAGTGTCGGTCCTCTTGTACTGAAGTCGGCATTGTGCCTTTTGTATTAAATCAGATGCAATTTCTGTGTCGCATCGTCAATAGGAAGGTTAAAGGCATACAGTAAACCTGAAGTGAAGCATTGGAATCTGAAACTGGACTCACAGGAGAGGTTCAAATCACAGAAAGTGAGAGTGTCAGTTCTCTTTTACTTAAGTCGGCATTGTGCCTTTTGTATGAAATTCGGATGCAATTTCTGTGTTTCATCGTCAATAAGAAGGTCCGAGGGATACAGTAAACCTGAAGTGAAGCATCGTAATCTAAAACTGGACTCACAGGAGAGGTTCAAATCATAGAAAATTAGAGTGTCAGTCGTCTTGTACTTAAGTCGGCATTGTGCCTTTTGTATTAAATTCGGAAGCAAACTCAGTGTTTCATCGTCAATAAGAAGGTCCAAAGGATACAGTAAACCTGAAGTGAAACATCGGAACCTAAAACTGGACCCACAGGAGAGGTTCAAATCATAGAAAGTGAGAGTGTCAGTCCTCTTTTACTTAAGTCGGCATTGTGACTTTTGTATTAAATTCGGATGCAATTTCTGTGTTTCATCGTCAATAAGAAGGTCCAAGGTATATAGTAAACCTGAAGTGAAGCATCGGAATCTAAAACTGGACTCACAGGAGAGGTTCAAATCATAGAAAGTGAGAGTGTCAGTCCTCTTTTACGTATGTCGGCATTGTGCCTTTTGTATTAAATTCGGATGCAATTTCTGTGTTTCATCGTGAATAAGAAGGTCCAAGCGATACTGAAAACCTGAAGTGAAACATCGGAATCTAAAACTGGACTACAGGAGAGGTTCAAATCATTGAAAGTGAGAGTGTCAGTCCCTTTTACTTAGGCGGCATTGTGCCTTTTGTATTAAATTCGGATGCAATTTCTGTGTTTCATCGTCAATAAGAAGGTGCAAGGTATACAGAAAACCTGAGGCATCGGAATCTAAAACTGGACTCACAGGAGAGGTTCAAATCGTAGAAAGTGAGAGTGTCTGTCCTCTTGTACTTAAGGCGGCATTGTGCCTTTTGTATTAAATTCCGATGCAATTTCTGTGTTTCATCGTCAATAAGATGGTGCAAGGTATACAGTAAACCTGAAGTGAAGCATCGGAATCTAAAACTGGACTCACAGGAGCGGTTCAAATCATAGAAAGTGAGAGTGTCAGTCTTCTTTCACTTAAGTCGGCATTGTGCCTTTTGTATTAAATTCCGATGCAATTTCTGTGTCTCATCGTCCATAAGATGGTCCAAGGCATACAGTACACCTGAAGTGAAGCATCGGAATCTAAAACTGGACTCACAGGAGAGGTTCTAATCATAGAAAGTGAGAGTGTCAGTACTCTTGTACTTAAGTCGGCATTGTGCCTTTTGAATTTTATTCCGATGCAATTTCTGTCTTTCATCGTCAATTAGAAGGTGCAAGGTATACAGTAAACCTGAAGTGAAGCATCGGAATCTAAAACTGGACTCACAGGAGAGGTTCTAATCATAGAAAGTTAGAGTGTCAGTCCGCTTGTACTTATGTCGGCATTGTATCTTTCGTATTAAGTTCCGATGCAATTTCTGTGTTTCATCGTCAATAATAATGTGCAAGCTATACGGTAAACCTGAAGTGACGCATCTGTATCTAAAACTGGACTCACAGGAGAAGTTCAAATCATAGAAAGTGAGAGTGTCAGTCCTCTTTTACTTAAGTCGGCATTGTGCCTTTTGTATTAAATTCGGATGCAATTTCTGTGTTTCATCGTCAATAAGAAGGTCCAAGGTATATTGTAAACCTGAAGTGAAGCATCGAAATCTAAAACTGGACTCACAGGAGAGGTTAAAATCATAGAAAGTGAGAGTGTCAGTCCTCTTTTACGTATGTCGGCATTGTGCCTTTTGTATTAAATTCGGATGCAATTTCTGTGTTTCATCGTGAATAAGAAGGTCCAAGCGATACTGAAAACCTGAAGTGAAACATCGGAATCTAAAACTGGTTTCCAGGAGAGGTTCAAATCACAGAAAGTGAGAGTGTCAGTCCTCTTTTACTTAAGACGGCATTGTGCCGTTTGTATTAAATTCGGATGCAATTTCTGTGTTTCATCGTCAATAAGAGGGTCCAAGGGATACAGTAAACCTGAAGTGAAGCATCGGAATCTAAAACTGGACTCACAAGAGAGGTTCAGATCATAGAACGTTAGAGTGTCAGTCCTCTTGTACTTAAGTCGGCATTGTGCCTTTTGTATAAAAATCAGATGCAAACTTTGTATTTCATCGTCAATAAGAAGGTCCAAGGGATACAGTAAACCTGAAGTGACGCATCGGTATCTAAAAGTGGACTCACAGGAGAAGTTCAAAACATAGAAAGTGAGAGTGTCAGTCCTCTTTTACTTAAGTCGGCATTGTGCCTTTTGTATTAAATTCGGATGCAAACTCTGTGTTTCATCGTAAGTGAGAAGGTCCAAGGGATTCAGTAAACCTGAAGTGAAGCATCAGAATCTAAAACTGGATTCACAGGAGAGGTTCATAACATAGACAGTTAGAGTGTCGGTCCTCTTGTACTTAAGTCGGCATTGTGCCTTTTGTATTAAATTCAGATGCAATTTCTGTGTCTCATCGTCAACAAGAAGGTCCAAGGCATACAGTAAACCTGAAGTGAAGCATCGGAATCTAACACTAGACTCACAGGAGAGGTTCAAATCACAGAAAGTGAGAGTGTCAATCCTCTTTTACTTAAGACGGCATTGTGCCGTTTGTATTAAATTCGGATGCAATTTCTGTGTTTCATCGTCAATAAGAGGGTCCAAGGGATACAGTAAACCTGAAGTGAAGCATCAGAATCGAAAACTGGACTCACAAGAGAGGTTCAGTTCATAGAAAGTTAGAGTGTCAGTCCTCTTGTACTTAAGTCGGCATTGTGCCTTTTGTATTAAATTCAGATGCAAACTTTGTATTTCATCGTCAATAAGAAGATCCAAAGGATACAGTAAACCTGAAGTGACGCATCGGTATCTAAAAGTGGACTCACAGGAGAAGTTCAAAACATAGAAAGTGAGAGTGTCAGTCCTCTTTTACTTAAGTCGGCATTGTGCCTTTTGTATTAAATTCGGATGCAAACTCTGTGTTTCATCGTAAGTGAGAAGGTCCAAGGGATTCAGTAAACCTGAAGTGAAGCATCAGAATCTAAAACTGGATTCACAGGAGAGGTTCATAACATAGACAGTTAGAGTGTCGGTCCTCTTGTACTTAAGTCGGCATTCTGCCTTCTGTATTGAATTCGTATGCAATTTCTGTGTTTCATCGTCAATAAGAAGGTCCAAGGGATACATTAAACCTGAAGTGAAGCATCGGAATCTAAAACTGGACTCACAGGAGAGGTTCTAATCATAGAAAGTGAGAGTGTCAGTCCTCTTTTACTTAAGTCGGCATTGTGCCTTTTGTACTAAATTGGGATGCAATTTCTGTGTTTCATCGTCAATAAGAAGGTCCAAGGTATACAGTAGACCTGAAGTGAAGCATCGCAATCTAAAACTGGACTCACAGGAGAGTTTCAATTCATAGAAAGTGAAAGTGTCAGTACTCTTGTACTTAAGTCGGCATTGTGCCTTTTGAATTTAATTTCGATGCAATTTCTGTGTTTCATCGTCAATAATAAGGTGCAAGCTATATGGTAAACCTGAAGTGACGCATCGGAATCTAAAACTGGACTCACAGGAGAAGTTCAAATCATAGAAAGTGAGAGTGTCAGTCCTCTTTTACTTAAGTCGGCATTGTGCCTTTTGTATTAAATTCGGATGCAAACTCTGTGTTTCATCGTAAGTGAGAAGGTCCAAGGGATTCAGTAAACCTGAAGTGAAGCATCAGAATCTAAAACTGGATTCACAGGAGAGGTTCATAACATAGACAGTTAGAGTGTCGGTCCTCTTGTACTTAAGTCGGCATTGTGCCTTTTGTATTAAATTCAGATGCAATTTCTGTGTCTCATCGTCAACAAGAAGGTCCAAGGCATACAGTAAACCTGAAGTGAAGCATCGGAATCTAACACTAGACTCACAGGAGAGGTTCAAATCACAGAAAGTGAGAGTGTCAATCCTCTTTTACTTAAGACGGCATTGTGCCGTTTGTATTAAATTCGGATGCAATTTCTGTGTTTCATCGTCAATAAGAGGGTCCAAGGGATACAGTAAACCTGAAGTGAAGCATCGGAATCTAAAACTGGACTCACAAGAGAGGTTCAGTTCATAGAAAGTTAGAGTGTCAGTCCTCTTGTACTTAAGTCGGCATTGTGCCTTTTGTATTAAATTCAGATGCAAACTTTGTATTTCATCGTCAATAAGAAGATCCAAAGGATACAGTAAACCTGAAGTGACGCATCGGTATCTAAAAGTGGACTCACAGGAGAAGTTCAAAACATAGAAAGTGAGAGTGTCAGTCCTCTTTTACTTAAGTCGGCATTGTGCCTTTTGTATTAAATTCGGATGCAAACTCTGTGTTTCATCGTAAGTGAGAAGGTCCAAGGGATTCAGTAAACCTGAAGTGAAGCATCAGAATCTAAAACTGGATTCACAGGAGAGGTTCATAACATAGACAGTTAGAGTGTCGGTCCTCTTGTACTTAAGTCGGCATTCTGCCTTTTGTATTGAATTCGTATGCAATTTCTGTGTTTCATCGTCAATAAGAAGGTCCAAGGGATACATTAAACCTGAAGTGAAGCATCGGAATCTAAAACTGGACTCACAGGAGAGGTTCTAATCATAGAAAGTGAGAGTGTCAGTCCTCTTTTACTTAAGTCGGCATTGTGCCTTTTGTACTAAATTCGGATGCAATTTCTGTGTTTCATCGTCAATAAGAAGGTCCAAGGTATACAGTAGACCTGAAGTGAAGCATCGCAATCTAAAACTGGACTCACAGGAGAGTTTCAATTCATAGAAAGTGAAAGTGTCAGTACTCTTGTACTTAAGTCGGCATTGTGCCTTTTGAATTTAATTTCGATGCAATTTCTGTGTTTCATCGTCAATAATAAGGTGCAAGCTATATGGTAAACCTGAAGTGACGCATCGGAATCTAAAACTGGACTCACAGGAGAAGTTCAAATCATAGAAAGTGAGAGTGTCAGTCCTCTTTTACTTAAGTCGGCATTGTGCCTTTTGTATTAAATTCGGATGCAAACTCTGTGTTTCATCGTAAATGAGAAGGTCCAAGGGATTCAGTAAACCTGAAGTGAAGCATCGGAATCTAAAACTGGACTCACAGGAGAGGTTCAAATCATAGACAGTGAGAGTGTCAGTCCTCTAGTACTTAAGTCGGCATTCTGCCTTTTGTATTGAATTCGTATGCAATTTCTGTGTTTCATCGTCAATAAGAAGGTCCAAAGGATGCAGTAAACCTGAAGTGAAGCATCGGAATCTAAAATTGGACACAGAGGAGATGTTCAAATCACAGAATGTGAGAGTGTCAGTCCACTTTTACTTAAGTCGGCATTGTGCCTTTTGTATTAAATTCGGATGCAATGTGTGTGTTTCACCGTCGATAAGAAGGTCCATGGTATACAGTAAACCTGAAGTGAAGCATCGGAATCTATAATTGGTCTCACAGGAGAGGTTCAAATCATAGAAAGTGAGAGTGTCGGTCCTCTTGTACTTAAGTCGGCATTGTGCCTTTATATTAAATTCGGATGCAATTTCTGTGTCTCATCGTCAATAAGAAGGTCCAAGGCATTCAGTAAACCTAAAGTGAAGCATCGGAATCTAAAACTGGACTCACAGGAGAGGTTCAAATCACAGAAAGTGACAGTGGCAGTCCTCTTTTACTTAAGTCGGCATTGTGTTTTTGTATTAATTTCGGATGCAATTTCTGTGTTTCATCGTCAATAAGAAGGTCCAAGGGATACAGTAAACCTGAAGTGAAGCATCGGAATCTAAAACTGGACTCACAGGAGAGGTTCAAATCTTAAAAAGTTAGAGTGTCAGTCCTCTTGTACTTATGTCGGCATTGTGCCTTTTGTATTAAATTCCGATGCAATTTCTGTGTTTCATCGTCAATAATAAGGTGCAAGCTATACGGTAAACCTAAAGTGACGCATCGGAATCTAAAACTGGACTCATAGGAGAAGTTCAAATCATAGAAAGTGAGAGTGTCGGTCCTCTTTTACTTAAGTCGGCATTGTGCCATTTGTATTAAATTCGGATGCAATTTCTGTGTTTCATCGTCAATAAGAAGGTCCAAGGAATACAGTAAACCTGAAGTGAAGTTTCGGAATCTAAATCTGGACTCACAGGAGAGGTTCTAATCATAGAAAGTGAGAGCGTCAGTACTCTTGTACTTAAGTCGGCATTGTGCCTTTTGAATTTTATTCCGATGCAATTTCTGTCTTTCATCGTCAATTAGAAGGTGCAAGGTATACAGTAAACCTGAAGTGAAGCATCGGAATCTAAAACTGGACTCACAGGAGAGGTTCTAATCATAGAAAGTTAGAGTGTCTGTCCGCTTGTACTTATGTCGGCATTGTATCTTTCGTATTAAGTTCCGATGCAATTTCTGTGTTTCGTCGTCAATAATAAGGTGCAAGCTATACGGTAAACCTGGAGTGACGCATCGGTATCTAAAACTGGACTCACAGGAGAAGTTCAAATCATAGGAAGTGAGAGTGTCAGTCCTCTTTTACTTAAGTCGGCATTGTGCCTTTTGTATTTAATTCGGATGCAAACTCTGTGTTTCATCGTAAGTGAGAAGGTCCAAGGGATTCAGTAAACCTGAAGTGAAGCATCAGAATCTAAAACTGGACTCACAGGAGAGGTTCAAAACATAGACAGTTAGAGTGTCGGTCCTCTTGTACTTAAGTCGGCATTGTGCCTTTTGTATTAAATTCAGATGCAATTTCTGTGTCTCATCGTCAACAAGAAGGTCCAAGGCATACAGTAAACCTGAAGTGAAGCATCGGAATCTAAAACCAGACTCACAGGAGAGGTTCAAATCACAGAAAGTGAGAGTGTCAGTCCTCTTTTACTTAAGTCGGCATTGTGAATTTTGTATTAAATTCTGATGGAATTTCTGTGTTTCATCGTCAATAAGAAGGTCCAAGGTATATTGTAAAATTGAAGTGAAGCATCGGAATCTAAAACTGAACTCACAGGAGAGGTTCAAATCATAGAAAGTGAGAGTGTCAGTCATCTTTTACTTATGTCGGCATTGTGCCTTTTGTATTAAATTCGGATGCGTTTTCTTGTTTCACCGTCAATAAGAATGTCCAAGCAATACAGTAAACCTGAAGTGAAGCATCGGAATCTAAAACTGGACTAACAGGAGAGGGTCAAATCTTAGAAAGTGAGAGTGTCAATCCTCTTTTACTTTAGTCGGCATTGTGCCTATTGTATTAAATTCGGATGCAATTTCTGTGTTTCATCGTCAATAAGGGGGTGCAAGGTATACAGTAAACCTGAAGTGAAGCATCGGAATCTAAAACTGGACTAACTGCAGAGGTTCAAATCATAGAAAGTTAGAGTGTCAGTCCTCTTGTACTTAAGTCGGCATTGTGCCTTTTGTACTAAATTCGGATGCAATTTCTGTGTTTCATCGTCAATAAGAAGGTCCAAGGTATACAGTAAACCTGAAGTGAAGCATCGCAATCTAAAACTGGACTCACAGGAGAGTTACAATTCATAGAAAGTGAAAGTGTCAGTACTCTTGTACTAAAGTCGGCATAGTGCCTTTTGAATTTAATTTCGATGCAATTTCTGTGTTTCATCGTCAATAATAAGGTGCAAGCTATACGGTAAACCTGAAGAGACGCATCGGAATCTAAAACTGGACTCACAGGAGAAGTTCAAATCATAGAAAGTGAGAGTGTCAGTCCTCTTTTACTTAAGTCGGCATTGTGCCTTTTGTATTAACTTCGGATGCAAACTCTGTGTTTCATCGTAAATGACAAGGTCCAAGGGATTCAGTAAACCTGAAGTGAAGCATCAGAATCTAAAACTGGACTCACAGGAGAGGTTCAAATCATAAAAAGTTAGAGTGTCAGTCCTCTTGTACTTATGTCGGCATTGTGCCTTTTGTATTAAATTCCGATGCAATTTCTGTGTTTCATCGTCAATAATAAGGTGCAAGCTATACGGTAAACCTAAAGTGACGCATCGGAATCTAAAACTGGACTCATAGGAGAAGTTCAAATCATAGAAAGTGAGAGTGTCGGTCCTCTTTTACTTAAGTCGGCATTGTGCCATTTGTATTAAATTCGGATGCAATTTCTGTGTTTCATCGTCAATAAGAAGGTCCAAGGAATACAGTAAACCTGAAGTGAAGTTTCGGAATCTAAATCTGGACTCACAGGAGAGGTTCAAATCATAGAAAGTGAGAGTGTCAGTACTCTTGTACTTAAGTCGGCATTGTGCCTTTTGAATTTTATTCCGATGCAATTTCTGTCTTTCATCGTCAATTAGATGGTGCAAGGTATACAGTAAACCTGAAGTGAAGCATCGGAATCTAAAACTGGACTCACAGGAGAGGTTCTAATCATAGAAAGTAAGAGTGTCAGTCCGCTTGTACTTATGTCGGCATTGTATCTTTCGTATTAAGTTCCGATGCAATTTCTGTGTTTCATCGTCAATAATAAGGTGCAAGCTATACGGTAAACCTGAAGTGACGCATCGGTATCTAAAACTGGACTCACAGGAGAGGTTCAAATCATAGGAAGTGAGAGTGTCAGTCCTCTTTTACTTAAGTCGGCATTGTGCCTTTTGTATTAAATTCGGATGCAAACTCTGTGTTTCATCGTAAGTGAGAAGGTCCAAGGGATTCAGTAAACCTAAAGTGAAGCATCAGAATCTAAAACTTGACTCACAGGAGAGGTTCAAATCATAGAAAGTGAGAGTGTCAGTCTTCTTTCACTTAAGTCGGCATTGTGCCTTTTGTATTAAATTCGGATGCAAACTCTGTGATTCATTGTAAATAAGAAAGGCCAAGGGATTCAGTAAGCCTGAAGTGAAGCATCGGAATCTAAAACTAGACTCACAGGAGAGGTTCAAATCACAGAAAGTGAGAGTGTCAGTCCTCTTTTGCTTAAGACGGCATTGTGCCGTTTGTATTAAATTCGGATGCAATTTCTGTGTTTCATCGTCAATAAGAGGGTCCAAGGGATTCAGTAAACCTGAAGTGAAGCATCGGAATCTAAAACTGGACTCACAAGAGAGGTTCAGATCATAGAACGTTAGAGTGTCAGTCCTCTTGTACTTAAGTCGGCATTGTGCCTTTTGTATTAAATTCGGATGCAATTTCTGTGTTTCATCGTCAATAAGAAGGTCCAAGCGATACTGTAAACCTGAAGTGAAACATCGGAATCTAAAACTGGACTACAGGAGAGGTTCAAATCATAGAAAGTGAGAGTGTCAGTCCTCTTTTACTTTAGTCGGCATTGTGCCTTTTGTATTAAATTCGGATGCAATTTCTGTGTTTCATCGTCAATATGAAGGTCCAAGGGATACATTAAACCTGAAGTGAAGCATCGGAATCTAAAACTGGACTCACAGGAGAGGTTCTAATCATAGAAAGTGAGAGTGGCAGTCCTCTTTTACTTAAGTCGGCATTGTGAATTTTGTATTAAATTCTGATGGAATTTCTGTGTTTCATCGTCAATAAGAAGGTCCAAGGTATATTGTAAAATTGAAGTGAAGCATCGGAATCTAAAACTGAACTCACAGGAGAGGGTCAAATCTTAGAAAGTGAGAGTGTCAATCCTCTTTTACTTTAGTCGGCATTGTGCCTATTGTATTAAATTCGGATGCAATTTTTGTGTTTCATCGTCAATAAGAGGGTGCAAGGTATACAGTAAACCTGAAGTGAAGCATTGGAATCTAAAACTGGACTAACTGCAGAGGTTCAAATCATAGAAAGTTAGAGTGTCAGTCCTCTTGTACTTAAGTCGGCATTGTGCCTTTTGTACTAAATTCGGATGCAATTTCTGTGTTTCATCGTCAATAAGAAGGTCCAAGGTATACAGTAAACCTGAAGTGAAGCATCGCAATCTAAAACTGGACTCACAGGAGGGTTACAATTCATAGAAAGTGAAAGTGTCAGTACTCTTGTACTTAAGTCGGCATAGTGCCTTTTGAATTTAATTTCGATGCAATTTCTGTGTTTCATTGTCAATAATAAGGTGCAAGCTATACGGTAAACCTGAAGTGACGCATCGGAATCTAAAACTGGACTCACAGGAGAAGTTCAAATCATAGAAAGTGAGAGTGTCAGTCCTCTTTTACTTAAGTCGGCATTGTGCCTTTTGTATTAAATTCGGATGCAAACTCTGTGTTTCATCGTAAATGACAAGGTCCAAGGGATTCAGTAAACCTGAAGTGAAGCATCAGAATCTAAAACTGGACTCACAGGAGAGGTTCAAAACATAGATAGTTAGAGTGTCGGTCCTCTTGTACTTAAGTCGGCATCGTGCCTTTTGTATTAAATTCAGATGCAATTTCTGTGTCTCATCGTCAACAAGAAGGTCCAAGGCATACAGTAAACCTGAAGTGAAGCATCGGAATCTAAAACTGGACTCACACTAGAGGTTCAAATCACTGAAAGTGAGAGTGTCAGTCCTCTTTTACTTAAGTCGGCAGTGTGCCTTTTCTATTAAATTCGAATGCAATTTCTGTGTATCATCGTCAATAAGAAGGTGCAAGGTATACAGTAAACCTGAAGTGAAGCATCGGAATATAAAACTGGACTAACTGCAGAGGTTCAGATCATAGAATGTTAGAGAGTCAGTCATCTTTTACTTAAGTCGGCGTTGTGCCTTTTGTATTAAATTCGGATGCAATTTCTCTGTTTCATTGTCAATAAAAAGATCCAAGGAATACAGTAAACCCGAAGTGAAGCATCGGAATGTAAGACTGGTCTCACAAACAGGTTCAAATCATAGAGAGTGAGAATGTCATTCCTCTTGTTCTTAAGTCGGCATTGGGCCTTTTGTATTAAATTCGAATGCAAACTCTGTGCTTCATCGTAAATAAGAAGGTCCAAGGGATTCAGTAAACCTGAAGTGAAGCATCGGAATCTAAAACTCGACTCACAGGAGAGGTTCAAAACATAGACAGTTAGAGTGTCGGTCCTCTTGTACCTAAGTCGGCATTGTGCCTTTTGTATTAAATCAGATGCAATTTCTGTGTCGCATCGTCAATAAGAAGGTTAAAGGCATACATTAAACCTGAAGTGAAGCATTGGAATCTAAAACTGGACTCACAGGAGAGGTTCAAATCACAGAAAGTGAGAGCGTCAGTTCCCTTTTACTTAAGTCGGCATTGTGCCTTTTGTATTAAATTCGGATGCAATTTCTGTGTTTCATCGTCAATAAGAAGGTCTAAGGGATACAGTAAACCTGAAGTGAAGCATCGGAATCTAAAACTGGACTCACAGGAGAGGTTCAAATCAGAGAAAGTTAGAGTGTCAGTCGTCTTGTACTTAAGTCGGCATTGTGCCTTTTGTATTAAATTCGGATGCAAACTCTGTGTTTCATCGTCAATAAGTAGGTCCAAAGGATACAGTAAACCTGAAGTGAAACATCGGAATCTAAAACCGGACCCACAGGAGAGGTTCAAATCATAGAAAGTGAGAGTGTCAGTCCTCTTTTACTTAAGTCGGCATTGTGACTTTTGTATTAAATTCGGATGCAATTTCTGTGTTTCATCGTCAATAAGAAGGTCCAAGGTATATAGTAAACCTGAAGTGAAGCATCGGAATCTAAAACTGGACTCACAGGAGAGGTTCAAATCATAGAAAGTGAGAGTGTCAGTCCTCTTTTACATATGTCGGCATTGTGCCTTTTGTATTAAATTCGGATGCAATTTCTGTGTTTCATCGTGAATAAGAAGGTCCAAGCGATACCGTAAACCTGAAGTGAAACATCGGAATCTAAAACTGGACTACAGGAGAGGTTCAAATCATAGAAAGTGAGAGTGTCAGTCCTCTTTTACTTTAGTCGGCATTGAGCCTTTTGTATTAAATTCGGATGCAATTTCTGTGTTTCATCGTCAATAAGAAGGTGCAAGGTATACAGTAAACCTGAAGCATCGGAATCTAAAACTGGACTCACAGGACAGGTTCAAATCGTAGAAAGTGAGAGTGACTGTCCTCTTGTACTTAAGTCGGCATTGTGCCTTTTGTATTAAATTCCGATGCAATTTCTGTGTTTCATCGTCAATAAGATGGTGCAAGGTATACAGTAAACCTGAAGTGAAGCATCGGAATCTAAAACTTGACTCACAGGAGAGGTTCAAATCATAGAAAGTGAGAGTGTCAGTCTTCTTTCACTTAAGTCGGCATTGTGCCTTTTGTATTAAATTCGGATGCAAACTCTGTGATTCATTGTAAATAAGAAAGGCCAAGGGATTCAGTAAACCTGAAGTGAAGCATCGGAATCTAAAACTGGACTCACAGGAGAGGTTCAAAACATAGACAGTTAGAGTGTCGGTGCTCTTGTACTTAAGTCGGCATTGTGCCTTTTGTATTAAATCAGATGCAATTTCTGTGTCGCATCGTCAATAAGAAGGTTAAAGGCATACAGTAAACCTGAAGTGAAGCATTGGAATCTAAAACTGGACTCACAGGAGAGGTTCAAATCACAGAAAGTGAGAGTGTCAGTTCCCTTTTACTTAAGTCGGCATTGTGCCTTTTGTATTAAATTCGGATGCAATTTCTGTGTTTCATCGTCAATAAGAAGGTCCAAGGTATATAGTAAACCTGAAGTGAAGCATCGGAATCTAAAACTGGATTCACAGGAGAGGTTCAAATCATAGAAAGTGAGAGTGTCAGTCCTCTTTTACGTATGTCGGCATTGTGCCTTTTGTATTAAATTCGGATGCAATTTCTGTGTTTCATCGTCAATAAGAAGTTCCAATCGACACAGTAAACCTGAAGTGAAGCATCGGAATCCAAAACTGGACTAACAGGAGAGGTTCAAATCATAGAAAGTGAGAGTGTTAGTCATCTTTTACCTTAGTAGGCATTGTGCCTTTTGTATTAAATTCGGATACACTTTTTGTGTTTCATCGTCAATAAGAAGGTGCAAGGTATACAGTAAACCTGAAGTGAAGCATCGGAATCTAAGACTGGACTCACAGGAGAGGTTCAAGTCATAGAAAGTGAGAGTGTCTCTCCTCACTTACTAAAGTCGGCATTGGGCCTTTTGTATTAAATTCGGATGCAAACTCTGTGTTTCATCGTAAATAAAAAGGTCCAAGGGATTCAGTAAACCTGAAGTGAAGCATCGGAATCTAAAACTGGACTCACAGGAGAGGTTCAAAACATAGACAGTTAGAGTGTCGGTCATCTTGTACTTAAATTGGCATTGTGCCTTTTGTATTATATTCAGATGCAATTTCTGTGTCTAATCGTCCATAAAAAGGTCCAAGGCATACAGTACACCTGAGGTGAAGCATCGGAATCTAAAACTGGTCTCACAGGAGAGGTTCAAATCACAGAAAGTGAGAGTGTCAGTCCACTTGAACTTAAGTCGGCATTGTACCTTTTGTATTAAATTCGGTTGCAAACTCTGTGTTTCTTCGTCAATAAGAAGGTCCAAAGGAGACAGTAAACCTGAAGTGAAGCATCGGATCCAAAACTGGACCCACAGGAGAGGTTCAAATCATAGAAAGTGAGAGTATCAGTCCACTAGTACTTAAGTCGGCATTGTGCCTTTTGAATTTAATTCCGATGCAGTTTCAGTGTTTCATCGTCAATAAGAAGGTGCTAGGTATACAGTAAACCTGAAGTGAAGCATCGGAATCTAAAACTGGACTCACAGGAGATGTTCAAATCATAGAAAGTTAGAGTGTCAGTCTTCTTGTATTTAAGTTGGCATTGTGCCTTTTGTATTAAATTCGGATGCAAACTCTGTGTTTTATCGTCAATAAGAAAGTCCAAAGGATACAGTAAACCTGAAGTGAAGCATCGGAATCTAAAATTGGACACACAGGAGATGTTCAAATCACAGAAAGTGAGAGTGTCAGTCCACTTTTCCTTAAGTCGGCATTGTGCCTTTTGTATTAAATTCGGATGCAATGTGTGTGTTTCACCGTCGATTAGAAGGTCCATGGTATACAGTAAACCTGAAGTGAAGCATCGGAATCTATAATTGGTCTCACAGGAGAGGTTCAAATCACAGAAAGTGAGAGTGTCAGTTCCCTTTTACTTAAGTCGGCATTGTGCCTTTTGTATTAAATTCGGATGCAATTTCTGTGTTTCATCGTCAATAAGAAGGTCCAAGGGATACATTAAACCTGAAGTGAAGCATCGGAATCTAAAACTGGACTCACAGGAGAGGTTCTAATCATAGAAAGTGAGAGTGTCAGTCCTCTTTTACTTATGTCGGCATTGTCCCTTTTGTATTATATTCGGATGCAATTTCTGTGTTTCATCGTCAATAAGAGGGTGCAAGGTATACAGTAAACCTGAAGTGAAGCATCGGAATCTAAAACTGGACTAACTGCAGAGGTTCAAATCATAGAAAGTTAGAGTGTCAGTCCTCTTGTACTTAAGTCGGCATTGTGCCTTTTGTATTAAATTCGGATGCAAACTCTGCGTTTTATCGTCAATAAGAAGGTCCAAAGGATACAGTAAACCTGAAGTGAAACATCGGAATCTAAAACTGGACCCACAGGAGAGGTTCAAATCATAGAAAGTGAGAGTATCAGTCCTCTTTTACGTATGTCGGCATTGTGCCTTTTGTATTGAATTCGTATGCAATTTCTGTGTTTCATCGTCAATAAGAAGGTCCAAGGGATACATTAAACCTGAAGTGAAGCATCGGAATCTAAAACTGGACTCACAGGAGAGGTTCTAATCATAGAAAGTGAGAGTGTCAGTCCTCTTTTACTTAAGTCGGCATTGTGAATTTTGTATTAAATTCTGATGCAATTTCTGTGTTTCATCGTCAATAAGAAGGTCCAAGGTATATTGTAAAATTGAAGTGAAGAATCGGAATCTAAAACAGAACTCACAGGAGAGGTTCAAATCATAGAAAGTGAGAGTGTCAGTCCTCTTTTACTTATGTCGGCATTGTGCCTTTTGTATTATATTCGGATGCAATTTCTGTGTTTCATCGTCAATAAGAGGGTGCAAGGTATACAGTAAACCTGAAGTGAAGCATCGGAATCTAAAACTGGACTAACTGCAGAGGTTCAAATCATAGAAAGTTAGAGTGTCAGTCCTCTTGTACTTAAGTCGGCATTGTGCCTTTTTTACTAAATTCGGATGCAATTTCTGTGTTTCATCGTCAATAAGAGGGTCCAAGGTATACAGAAAACCTGTAGTGAAGCATCGCAATCTAAAACTGGACTCACAGGAGAGTTTCAATTCATAGAAAGTGAAAGTGTCAGTACTCTTGTACTTAAGTCGGCATTGTGCCTTTTGAATTTAATTTCGATGCAATTTCTGTGTTTCATCGTCAATAATAAGGTGCAAGCTATACGGTAAACCTGAAGTGACGCATCGGAATCTAAAACTGGACTCACAGGAGAAGTTCAAATCATAGAAAGTGAGAGTGTCAGTCCTCTTTTACTTAAGTCGGCATTGTGCCTTTTGTATTAAATTCGGATGCAAACTCTGTGTTTCATCGTAAATGAGAAGGTCCAAGGGATCCAGTAAACCTGAAGTGAAGCATCAGAATCTAAAACTGGACTCACAGGAGTTGTTCAAAACATAGACAGTTAGAGTGTCGGTCCTCTTGTACTTAAGTCGGCATCGTGCCTTTTGTATTAAATTCAGATGCAATTTCTGTGTCTCATCGTCAACAGGAAGGTCCAAGGCATACAGTAAACCTGAAGTGAAGCATCGGAATCTAAAACTGGACTCACAGCAGAGGTTCAAATCACAGAAAGTGAGAGTGTCAGTCCTCTTTTACTTAAGTCGGCATTGTGCCTTTTGTATTAAATTCGAATGCAATTTCTGTGTATCATCGTCAATAAGAAGGTGCAAGGTATACAGTAAACCTGAATGGAAGCATCGGAATATAAAACTGGACTAACTGCAGAGGTTCAGATCATAGAATGTTAGAGAGTCAGTCATCTTTTACTTAAGTCGGCGTTGTGCCTTTTGTATTAAATTCGGATGCAATTTCTCTGTTTCATTGTCAATAAGAAGATCCAAGGAATACAGTAAACCCGAAGTGAAGCATCGGAATGTAAGACTGGTCTCACAAACAGGTTCAAATCATAGAGAGTGAGAATGTCAGTCCTCTTGTTCTTAAGTCGGCATTGTGCCTTTTGTATTAAATTCGAATGCAAACTCTGTGTTTCATCGTAAATAAGAAGGTCCAAGGGATTCAGTAAACCTGAAGTGAAGCATCGGAATCTAAAACTGGACTCACAGGAGAGGTTCAAAACATAGACAGTTAGAGTGTCGGTCCTCTTGTACTTAAGTCGGCATTGTGCCTTTTGTATTAAATCAGATGCAATTTCTGTGTCGCATCGTCAATAAGAAGGTTAAAGGCATACAGTAAACCTGAAGTGAAGCATTGGAATCTAAAACTGGACTCACAGGTGAGGTTCAAATCACAGAAAGTTAGAGTGTCAGTCGTCTTGTACTTAAGTCGGCATTGTGCCTTTTGTATTAAATTCGGATGCAAACTCTGTGTTTCATCGTCAATAAGAAGGTCCAAAGGATACAGTAAACCTGAAGTGAAACATCGGAATCTAAAACTGGACCCACAGGAGAGGTTCAAATCATAGAAAGTGAGAGTGTCAGTCCTCTTTTACTTAAGTCGGCATTGTGACTTTTGTATTAAATTCGGATGCAATTTCTGTGTTTCATCGTCAATAAGAAGGTCCAGCGTATATAGTAAACCTGAAGTGAAGCATCGGAATCTAAAACTGGACTCACAGGATGGGTTCAAATCATAGAAAGTGAGAGTGTCAGTCCTCTTTTACGTATGTCGGCATTGTGCCTTTTGTATTAAATTCGGATGCAATTTCTGTGTTTCATCGTGAATAAGAAGGTCCAAGCGATACTGTAAACCTGAAGTGAAACATCGGAATCTAAAAATGGACTACAGGAGAGGTTCAAATCATAGAAAGTGAGAGTGTCAGTCATCTTTTACTTTAGTCGGCATTGTGCCTTTTGTATTAAATTCGGATGCAATTTCTGTGTTTCATCGTCAATAAGAAGGTGCAAGGTATACAGTAAACCTGAAGCATCGGAATCTTAAACTGGACTCACACGAGAGGTTCAAATCGTAGAAAGTGAGAGTGTCTGTCCTCTTGTACTTAAGTCGGCATTGTGCCTTTTGTATTAAATTCCGATGCAATTTCTGTGTTTCATCGTCAATAAGATGGTGCAAGGTATACAGTAAACCTGAAGTGAAGCATCGGAATCTAAAACTGGACTCACAGGAGAATTTCAAATCATAGAAAGTGAGAGTGTCAGTCTTCCTTCACTTAAGTCGGCATTGTGGCTTTTGTATTAAATTCGGATGCAAACTCTGTGTTTCATCGAAAATAAGAAAGGCCAAGGGATTCAGTATACCTGAAGTTAAGCATCGGAATCTAAAACTGGACTCACAGGAGAGGTTCAAAACATAGACAATTAGAGTGTCGGTCCTCTTGTACATAAATTGGAATTGTGCCTTTTGTATTATATTCAGATGCAATTTCTGTGTCTCATCGTCCATAAGATGGTCCAAGGCATACAGTACACCTGAAGTGAAGCATCGGAATCTAAAACTGGACTCACAGGAGAGGTTCAAATCACAGAAAGGTAGAGTATCAGTCCTTCTTTTACTTAAGTCGGCATTGTGCCTTTTGTATTAAATTCGGATGCAATTTCTGTGTTTCATCGTCAATAAGAAGGTCCAATCGACACAGTAAACTTGAAGTGAAGCATCGGAATCCAAAACTGGACTAACAGGAGAGGTTCAAATCATAGAAAGTGAGAGTGTCAGTCATCTTTTACCTTAGTCGGCATTGTGCCTTTTGTATTAAATTCGGATGCACTTTTTGTGTTTCATCGTCAATAAGAAGGTGCAAGGAATACAGTAAACCTGAAGTGAAGCATCGGAATCTAAGACTGGACTCACAGGAGAGGTTCAAGTCATAGAAAGTGAGAGTGTCTGTCCTCTCTTACTAAAGTCGGCATTGTGCCTTTTGTATTAAATTCGGATGCAAACTCTGTGTTTCATCGTATATAAGAAGGACCAAGGGATTCAGTAAACCTGAAGTGAAGCATCGGAATCTAAAACTGGACTCACAGGAGAGGTTCAAAACATAGACAGTTAGAGTGTCGGTCATCTTGTACTTAAATTGGCATTGTGCCTTTTGTATTATATTCAGATGCAATTTCTGTGTCTAATCGTCCATAAAAAGGTCCAAGGCATACAGTACACCTGAGGTGAAGCATCGGAATCTAAAACTGGTCTCACAGGGGAGGTTCAAATCACAGAAAGTGAGAGTGTCAGTCCACTTGAACTTAAGTCGGCATTGTACCTTTTGTATTAAATTCGGTTGCAAACTCTGTGTTTCTTCGTCAATAAGAAGGTCCAAAGGAGACAGTAAACCTGAAGTGAAGCATCGGAATCCAAAACTGGACCCACAGGAGAGGTTCAAATCATTGAAAGTGAGAGTATCAGTCCACTAGTACTTAAGTCGGCATTGTGCCTTTTGAATTTAATTCCGATGCAATTTCAGTGTTTCATCGTCAATAAGAAGGTGCTAGGTATACAGTAAACCTGAAGTGAAGCATCGGAATCTAAAACTGGACTCACAGGAGAAGTTCAAATCATAGAAAGTGAGAGAGTCAGTCGTCTTTTACTTAAGTCGGCATTGTGCCTATTGTATTAAATTCGGATGCAATTTCTGTATTTCATCGTCAATAATATGGTACATGGGATACAGTAAACCTGAAATGAAGCATGGGAATCTAAAACTGGACTCACAGGAGAGGTTCAAATCATAGAAAGTTAGAGTGTCAGTCCTCTTGTATTTAAGTTGGCATTGTGCCTTTTGTATTAAATTCGGATGCAAACTCTGTGTTTTATCGTCAATACGAAAGTCCAAAGGATACAGTAAACCTGAAGTGAAGCATCGGAATCTAAAATTGGACACACAGGAGATGTTCAAATCACAGAAAGTGAGAGTGTCAGTCCACTTTTACTTAAGTCGGCATTGTGCCTTTTGTATTAAATTCGGATGCAATGTGTGTGTTTCACCGTCGATTAGAAGGTCCATGGTATACAGTAAACCTGAAGTGAAGCATCGGAATCTATAATTGGTCTCACAGGAGAGGTTCAAATAATAGAAAGTGAGAGTGTCTGTCCTCTTGTACTTAAGTCGGCATTGTGCCTTTTGTATTAAATTCGGTTGCAAACTCTGTGTTTCTTCGTCAATAAGAAGGTCCAAGGGATACAGTAAACCTGAAGTGAAGCATCGGAATCTAAAACTGGACTCACAGAAGAGGTTGAAAACATAGACAGTTAGAGTGTCGGTCCTCTTGTACTTAAGTCGGCATTGTGCCTTTATATTAAATTCGGATGCAATTTCTGTGTCTCATCCTCAATAAGAAGGTCCAAGGCATACAGTAAACCTAAAGTGAAGCATCGGAATCTAAAACTGGACTCACAGGAGAGGTTCAAATCACAGAAAGTGACAGTGGCAGACCTCTTTTACTTAAGTCAGCATTGTGTTTTTGTATTAATTTCGGATGCAATTTCTGTGTTTCATCGTCAATAAGAAGGTTAAAGGGATACAGTAAACCTGAAGTGAAGCATCGGAATCTAAAACTGGACTCACAGGAGAGGTTCAAATCATAAAAAGTTAGAGTGTCAGTCCTCTTGTACTTATGTCGGCATTGTGCCTTTTGTATTAAATTCCGATGCAATTTCTGTGTTTCATCGTCAATAATAAGGTGGTAGCTATACGGTAAACCTGAAGTGACGCATCGGAATCTAAAACTGGACTCACAGGAGAAGTTCAAATCATAGAAAGTGAGAGTGTCAGTCCTCTTTTACTTAAGTCGGCATTGTGCCTTGTGTATTAGATTCGGATGCAAACTCTGTGTTTCATCGTAAATGAGAAGTTCCAAGGGATTCAGTAAACCTGAAGTGAAGCATCAGAATCTAAAACTGGACTCACAGGAGAGGTTCAAATCATAGGAAGTGAGAGTGTCAGTCCTCTTTTACTTAAGTCGGCATTGTGACTTTTGTATTAAATTCGGATGCAATTTCTGTGTTTCATCTTCAATAAGAAGGTCCAAGGTATATAGTAAACCTGAAGTGAAGCATCGGAATCTAAAACTGGACTCACAGGAGAGGTTCAAATCATAGAAAGTGAGAGTGTCAGTCCTCTTTTACGTATGTCGGCATTGTGCCTTTTGTATTGAATTCGTATGCAATTTCTGTGTTTCATCGTCAATAAGAAGGTCCAAGGGATACATTAAACCTGAAGTGAAGCATCGGAATCTAAAACTGGACTCACAGGAGAGGTTCTAATCATAGAAAGTGAGAGTGTCAGTCCTCTTTTACTTAAGTCGGCATTGTGAATTTTGTATTAAATTATGATGCAATTTCTGTGTTTCATCGTCAATAAGAAGGTCCAAGGTATATTGTAAAATTGAAGTGAAGAATCGGAATCTAAAACTGAACTCACAGGAGAGGTTCAAATCATAGAAAGTGAGAGTGTCAGTCCTCTTTTACTTATGTCGGCATTGTGCCTTTTGTATTAAATTCGGATGCGTTTTCTGTGTTTCATCGTCAATAAGAACTTCCAAGCAATACAGTAAACCTGAAGTGAAGCATCGGAATCTAAAACTGGACTAACAGGAGAGGGTCAAATCTTAGAAAGTGAGAGTGTCAATCCTCTTTTACTTTAGTCGGCATTGTGCCTATTGTATTAAATTCGGATGCAATTTCTGTGTTTCATCGTCAATAAGAGGGTGCAAGGTATACAGTAAACCTGAAGTGAAGCATCGGAATCTAAAACTGGACTAACTGCAGAGGTTCAAATCATAGAAAGTTAGAGTGTCAGTCCTCTTGTACTTAAGTCGGCATTGTGCCTTTTGTACTAAATTCGGATGCAATTTCTGTGTTTCATCGTCAATAAGAAGGTCCAAGGTATACAGAAAACCTGTAGTGAAGCATCGCAATCTAAAACTGGACTCACAGGAGAGTTTCAATTCATAGAAAGTGAAAGTGTCAGTACTCTTGTACTTAAGTCGGCATTGTGCCTTTTGAATTTAATTTCGATGCAATTTCTGTGTTCCATCGTCAATAATAAGGTGCAAGCTATACGGTAAACCTGAAGTGACGCATCGGAATCTAAAACTGGACTCACAGGAGAAGTTCAAATCATAGAAAGTGAGAGTGTCAGTCCTCTTTTACTTAAGTCGGCATTGTGCCTTTTGTATTAAATTCGGATGCAAACTCTGTGTTTCATCGTAAATGAGAAGGTCCAAGGGATCCAGTAAACCTGAAGTGAAGCATCAGAATCTAAAACTGGACTCACAGGAGAGGTTCAAAACATAGACAGTTAGAGTGTCGGTCCTCTTGTACTTAAGTCGGCATCGTGCCTTTTGTATTAAATTCAGATGCAATTTCTGTGTCTCATCGTCAACAAGAAGGTCCAAGGCATACAGTAAACCTGAAGTGAAGCATCGGACTCTAAAACTGGACTCACAGGAGAGGTTCAAATCACAGAAAGTGAGAGTGTCAGTCCTCTTTTACTTAAGTCGGCATTGTGCCTTTTGTATTAAATTCGAATGCAATTTCTGTGTATCATCGTCAATAAGAAGGTGCAAGGTATACAGTAAACCTGAAGTGAAGCATCGGAATATAAGACTGGACTAACTGCAGAGGTTCAGATCATAGAATGTTAGAGAGTCAGTCATCTTTTACTTAAGTCGGCGTTGTGCCTTTTGTATTAAATTCGGATGCAATTTCTCTGTTTCATTGTCAATAAGAAGATCCAAGGAATACAGTAAACCCGAAGTGAAGCATCGGAATGTAAGACTGGTCTCACAAACAGGTTCAAATCATAGAGAGTGAGAATGTCAGTCCTCTTGTTCTTAAGTCGGCATTGTGCCTTTTGTATTAAATTCGAATGCAAACTCTGTGTTTCATCGTAAATAAGAAGGTCCAAGGGATTCTGTAAACCTGAAGTGAAGCATCGGAATCTAAAACTGGACTCACAGGTGAGGTTCAAAACATAGACAGTTAGAGTGTCGGTCCTCTTGTACTTAAGTCGGCATTGTGCCTTTTGTATTAAATCAGATGCTATTTCTGTGTCGCATCGTCAATAAGAAGGTTAAAGGCATACAGTAAACCTGAAGTGAAGCATTGGAATCTAAAACTGGACTCACAGGAGAGGTTCAAATCACACAAAGTGAGAGTGTCAGTTCCCTTTTACTTAAGTCGGCATTGTGCCTTTTGTATTAAATTCGGATGCAATTTCTGTGTTTCATCGTCAATAAGAAGGTCTAAGGGATACAGTAAACCTGAAGTGAAGCATCGGAATCTAAAACTGGACTCACAGGAGAGGTTCAAATCATAGAAAGTTAGAGTGTCAGTCGTCTTGTACTTAAGTCGGCATTGTGCCTTTTGTATTAAATTCGGATGCAAACTCTGTGTTTCATCGTCAATAAGAAGGTCCAAAAGATACAGTAAACCTGAAGTGAAACATCGGAATCTAAAACTGGACCCACAGGAGAGGTTCAAATCATAGAAAGTGAGAGTGTCAGTCCTCTTTTACTTAAGTCGGCATTGTGACTTTTGTATTAAATTCGGATGCAATTTCTGTGTTTCATCGTCAATAAGAAGGTCCAGCGTATATAGTAAACCTGAAGTGAAGCATCGGAATCTAAAACTGGACTCTCAGGATAGGTTCAAATCATAGAAAGTGAGAGTGTCAGTCCTCTTTTACGTATGTCGGCATTGTGCCTTTTGTATTAATTTCGGATGCAATTTCTGTGTTTCATCGTGAATAAGAAGGTCCAAGCGATACTGTAAACCTGAAGTGAAACATCGGAATCTAAAACTGGACTACAGGAGAGGTTCAAATCATAGAAAGTGAGAGTGTCAGTCCTCTTTTACTTTAGTCGGCATTGTGCCTTTTGTATTAAATTCGGATGCAATTTCTGTGTTTCATCGTCAATAAGAAGGTGCAAGGTATACAGTAAACCTGAAGCATCGGAATCTTAAACTGGACTCACAGGAGAGGTTCAAATCGTAGAAAGTGAGAGTGTCTGTCCTCTTGTACTTAAGTCGGCATTGTGCCTTTTGTATTAAATTCCGATGCAATTTCTGTGTTTCATCGTCAATAAGATGGTGCAAGGTATACAGTAAACCTGAAGTGAAGCATCGGAATCTAAAACTGGTCTCACAGGAGAGGTTCAAATCACAGAAAGTGAGAGTGTCAGTCCACTTGAACTTAAGTCGGCATTGTACCTTTTGTATTAAATTCGGTTGCAAACTCTGTGTTTCTTCGTCAATAAGAAGGTCCAAAGGAGACAGTAAACCTGAAGTGAAGCATCGGAATCCAAAACTGGACCCACAGGAGAGGTTCAAATCATTGAAAGTGAGAGTATCAGTCCACTAGTACTTAAGTCGGCATTGTGCCTTTTGAATTTAATTCCGATGCAATTTCAGTGTTTCATCGTCAATTAGAAGGTGCTAGGTATACAGTAAACCTGAAGTGAAGCATCGGAATCTAAAACTGGACTCACAGGAGAAGTTCAAATCATAGAAAGTGAGAGAGTCAGTCGTCTTTTACTTAAGTCGGCATTGTGCCTATTGTATTAAATTCGGATGCAATTTCTGTATTTCATCGTCAATAATATGGTACATGGGATACAGTAAACCTGAAATGAAGCATGGGAATCTAAAACTGGACTCACAGGAGAGGTTCAATTCATAGAAAGTTAGAGTGTCAGTCCTCTTGTATTTAAGTTGGCATTGTGCCTTTTGTATTAAATTCGGATGCAAAATCTGTGTTTTATCGTCAATAAGAAAGTCCAAAGGATACAGTAAACCTGAAGTGAAGCATCGGAATCTAAAATTGGACACACAGGAGATGTTCAAATCACAGAAAGTGAGAGTGTCAGTCCACTTTTACTTAAGTCGGCATTGTGCCTTTTGTATTAAATTCGGATGCAATGTGTGTGTTTCACCGTCGATTAGAAGGTCCATGGTATACAGTAAACCTGAAGTGAAGCATCGGAATCTATAATTGGTCTCACAGGAGAGGTTCAAATCATAGAAAGTGAGAGTGTTTGTCCTCTTGTACTTAAGTCGGCATTGTGCCTTTTGTATTAAATTCGGTTGCAAACTCTGTGTTTCTTCGTCAATAAGAAGGTCCAAGGGATACAGTAAACCTGAAGTGAAGCATCGGAATCTAAAACTGGACTCACAGAAGAGGTTGAAAACATAGACAGTTAGAGTGTCGGTCCTCTTGTACTTAAGTCGGCATTGTGCCTTTATATTAAATTCGGATGCAATTTCTGTGTCTCATCCTCAATAAGAAGGTCCAAGGCATACAGTAAACCTGAAGTGAAGCATCGGAATCTAAAACTGGTCTCACAGGAGAGGTTCAAATCACAGAAAGTGAGAGTGTCAGTCCTCTTGTACTTATGTCGGCATTGTGCCTTTTGTATTAAATTCCGATGCAATTTCTGTGTTTCATCGTCAATAATAAGGTGCAAGCTATACGGTAAACCTGAAGTGACGCATCGGAATCTAAAACTGGACTCACAGGAGAAGTTCAAATCATAGAAAGTGAGAGTGTCGGTCCTCTTTTACTTAAGTCGGCATTGTGCCATTTGTATTAAATTCGGATGCAATTTCTGTGTTTCATCGTCAATAAGAAGGTCCAAGGGATACAGTAAACCTGAAGTGAAGTTTCGGAATCTAAATCTGGACTCACAGGAGAGGTTCAAATCATAGAAAGTGAGAGTAACAGTACTCTTGTACTTAAGTCGGCATTGTGCCTTTTGAATTTTATTCCGAAGCAATTTCTGTCTTTCATCGTCAATTAGAAGGTGCAAGGTATACAGTAAACCTGAAGTGAAGCATCGGAATCTAAAACTGGACTCACAGGACAGGTACTAATCATAGAAAGTTAGAGTGTCAGTCCGCTTGTACTTATGTCGGCATTGTATCTATCGTATTAAGTTCCGATGCAATTTCTGTGTTTCATCGTCAATAATAAGGTGCAAGCTATACGGTAAACCTGAAGTGACGCATCGGTATCTAAAATTGGACTCACAGGAGAAGTTCAAATCATAGAAAGTTAGAGTGTCAGTCCTCTTTTACTTAAGTCGGCATTGTGCCTTTTGTATTAAATTCGGATGCAAACTCTGTGTTTCATCGTAAGTGAGAAGGTCCAAGGGATTCAGTAAACCTGAAGTGAAGCATCAGAATCTAAAACTGGATTCATAGGAGAGGTTCAAAACATAGACAGTTAGAGTGTCGGTCCTCTTGTACTTAAGTCGGCATTGTGCCTTTTGTTTTTAAATTCAGATGCAATTTCTGTGTTTCATCGTTAATAAGAGGGTCCAAGGGATACAGTAAACCTGAAGTGAAGCATCGGAATCTAAAACTGGACTCACAAGAGAGGTTCAGATCACAGAAAGTTAGAGTGTCAGTCCTCTTGTACTTAAGTCGGCATTGTGCCTTTTGTATTAAATTCAGATGCAAACTTGTATTTTATCGTCAATAAGAAGGTCCAAAGGATACAGTAAACCTGAAGTGAAGGTTCGGAATCTAAAACTGGACTCACAGGAGAGGTTCAAATCATAGACAGTGAGAGTGTCAGTCCTCTAGTACTTAAGTCGGCATTCTGCCTTTTGTATTGAATTCGTATGCAATTTCTGTGTTTCATCGTCAATAAGAAGGTCCAAGGGATACATTAAACCTGAAGTGAAGCATCGGAATCTAAAACTGGACTCTGAGGAGAGGTTCTAATCATAGAAAGTGAGAGTGTCAGTCCTCTTTTACTTAAGTCGGCATTGTGAATTTTGTATTAAATTCTGATGCAATTTCTGTGTTTCATCGTCAATAAGAAGGTCCAAGGTATATTGTAAAATTGAAGTGAAGCATCGGAATCTAAAACTGAACTCACAGGAGAGGTTCAAATCATAGAAAGTGAGAGTGTCAGTCCTCTTTTACTTATGTCGGCATTGTGCCTTTTGTATTAAATTCGGATGCGATTTCTATGTTTCACCGTCAATAAGAAGGTCCAAGCAATACAGTAAACCTGAAGTGAAGCATCGGAATCTAAAACTGGACTAACAGGAGAGGGTCAAATCTTAGAAAGTGAGAGTGTCAATCCTCTTTTACTTTAGTCGGCATTGTGCCTATTGTATTAAATTCGGATGGAATTTCTGTGTTTCATCGTCAGTAAGAGGGTGCAAGGTATACAGTAAACCTGAAGTGAAGCATCGGAATCTAAAACTGGACTAACTGCAGAGGTTCAAATCATAGAAAGTTAGAGTGTCAGTCCTCTTTTACTTAAGTCGGCATTGTGCCTTTTGTATTAAATTCGGATTCAGTTTGTGTGTTTCCCCGTCAATAAGAAGGTCCATGGTATACAGTATACCTGAAGTGAAGCATCGGAATCTAAAATTGGTCTCACAGGAGTGGTTCAAATCATAGAAAGTGAGAGTGTCTGTCCTCTTGTACTTAAGTCGGCATTGTGCCTTTTGTATTAAATTCGGTTGCAAACTCTGTGTTTCTTCGTCACTAAGAAGGTCCAAGGCAAACAGTAAACCTAAAGTGAAGCATCGGAATCTAAAACTGGATCTCACAGGAGAGGTTCAAATCACAGAAAGTGACAGTGGCAGTCCACTAGTACTTAAGTCGGCATTGTGCCTTTTGAATTTAATTCCGATGCAATTTCTGTTTTTCATCGTCTATAATAAGCTGCAGGCTATACGGTAAACCTGAAGTGACGCATCGGAATCTAAAACTGGACCCACAGGAGAAGTTCAAATCATAGAAAGTGAGAGTGTCGGTCCTCTTTTACTTAAGTCGCCATTGTGCCATTTGTATTAATTTCGGATGCAATTTCTGTGTTTCATCGTCAATAAGAAGGTCCAAGGGATACAGTAAACCTGAAGTGAAGTTTCGGAATCTAAATCTGGACTCACAGGAGAGGTTCAAATCATAGAAAGTGAGAGTGTCAGTCCTCTTGTACTTAAGTCGGCATTGTGCCTTTTGTACTAAATTCGAATGCAATTTCTGTGTTTCATCGTCAATAAGAAGGTCCAAGGTATACAGTAACCCTGAAGTGAAGCATCGGAATCTAAAACTGGACTCACAGGAGAGTTTCAATTCATAGAAAGTGAAAGTGTCAGTACTCTTGTACTTAAGTCGGCACTGTGCCCTTTGAACTTAATTCCGATGCAATTTATGAGTTTCATCGTCAATAAGAAGGTGCAAGGTATACAGTAAACCTGAAGTGAAGTATCAGAATCTAAAACTGGACTCACAGGAGAGGTTCAAATCATAGACAGTTAGAGTGTGGGTCCTCTTGTACTTAAGTCGGCATTGTTCCTTTTGTATTAAATTCAGATGCAATTTCTGTGTCTCATCGTCAATAAGAAGGTCCAAGGGATACATTAAACCTTAAGTGAAGTATCGGAATCTAAAACTGGACTCACAGGAGAGGTTCAAATCGCAGAAAGTGAGAGTGTCAGCCCTCTTTTACTTAAGTCGGCATTGTGCCATTTGTATTAAATTCGAATGCAATTTCTGTGTTTCATCGTCAATAAGAAGGACCAAGGGATACAGTAAACCTGAAGTGAAGTATCGGAATCTAAAAGTGGACTCACAGGAGAGGTTCTAATCATAGAAAGTTAGAGTGTTAGTCCGCTTGTACTTATGTCGGCATTGTGGCTTTTGTATTAAGTTCCGATGCAATTTCTGTGTTTCATCGTCAATAATAAGGTGCAAGCTATACGTTAACCTGAAGTGACACATCGGAATCTAAAACTGGACTCACAGGAGAAGTTCAAATCATAGAAAGTGAGAGTGTCAGTCCTCTTTTACTTAAGTCGGCATTGTGCCTTTTGTATTAAATTCGGATGCAAACTCTGTGTTTCATCGTAAATGGGAAGGTCCAAGGGATTCAGTAAACCTGAAGTGAGGCATCAGAATCTAAAACTGGACTCACAGGAGAGGGTCAAAACATAGACAGTTAGAGTGTCGGTCCTCTTGTACTTAAGTCGGCATTGTGCCTTTTGTATTAAATTCAGATGCAATTTCTGTGTCTCATCGTCAACAAGAAGGTGCAAGGCATACAGTAAACCTGAAGTGTAGCATCGGAATCTAAAACTGGACTCACAGGGTAGGTTCTAATCATAGAAAGTGAGAGTGTCAGTCCTCTTTTACTTAAGTCGGCATTGTGCCTTTTGTATTAAATTCGGATGCAATTTGTGTGTTTCACCGTCAATAAGAAAGTCCATGGTATAAAGTAAACCTGAAGTGAAGCATCGGAATCTAAAATTGGTCTCACAGGAGAGGTTCAAATCATAGAAAGTGAGAGTGTCTGTCCTCTTGTACTTAAGTCGGCATTGTGCCTTTTGTATTAAATTCGGTTGCAAACTCTGTGTTTCTTCGTCAATAAGAAGGTCCAAGGGATACAGTAAACCTGAAGTGAAGCATCGGAATCTAAAGCTGGACTCACAGGAGAGGTCCTAATAATAGAAAATTAGAGTGTCAGTCCTCTTGTAATTATGTCGGCATTGTGCCTTTTGTATTAACTTCCGATGCAATTTCTGTGTTTCATCGTCAATAATAAGGTGCAAGCTATACTGTAAACCTGAAGTGACGCATCGGAATCTAAAACTGGACTCACAGGAGAAGTTCAAATCATAGAAAGTGAGAGTGTCGGTCCTCTTTCACTTAAGTCGGCAAAGTGCCATTTGTATTAAATTCGGATGCTATTTCTGTGTTTCATCGTCAATAAGAAGGTCCAAGGGAAACAGTAAACCTGAAGTGAAGTTTCGGATTCTAAATCTGGACTCACAGGAGAGGTTGAAATCATAGAAAGTGAGAGTGTCAGTCCTCTTGTACTTAAGTCGGCATCGTGCCTTTTGTACTAAATTCGGATGCAATTTCTGTGTTTCATCGTCAATAAGAAGGTCCAAGGTATACAGTAAACCTGAAGTGAAGCATCGGAATCTAAAACTGGACTTACAGGAGAGTTTCAATTCATAGAAAGTGAAAGTGTCAGTACTCTTGTACTTAAGTCGGCATTGTGCCTTTTGAATTTAATTTCGATGCAATTTCTGTGTTTCATCGTCAATAATAAGGTGCAAGCGATACGGTAAACCTGAAGTGACGCATCGGAATCTAAAACTGGACTCACAGGAGAAGTTCAAATCATAGAAAGTTAGAGTGTCAGTCCTCTTTTACTTAAGTCGGCATTGTGCCTTTTATATTAAATTCGAATGCAAACTCTGTGTTTCATCGTAAATAAGAAGGTCCAAGGGATTCAGTAAACCTGAAGTGAAGCATTGGAATCTAAAACTGGACTCACAGGAGAGGTTCAAAACATAGACAGTTAGAGTGTCGGTCCTCTTGTACTTAAGTCGGCATTGTGCCTTTTGTATTAAATCAGATGCAATTTCTGTGTCGCATCGTCAATAAGAAGGTTAAAGGCATACAGTAAACCTGAAGTGAAGCATTGGAATCTAAAACTGGACTCACAGGAGAGGTTCAAATCACAGAAAGTGAGAGTGTCAGTTCTCTTTTACTTAAGTCGGCATTGTGCCTTTTGTATTAAATTCGGATGCAATTTCTGTGTTTCATCGTCAGTAAGAAGGTCCAAGGGATACAGTAAACGTGAAGTGAAGCATCGGAATCTAAAACTGGACTCACAGGAGAGGTTCAAATTATAGAAAGTTAGAGTGTCAGTCGTCTTGTACTTAAGTCGGCATTGTGCCTTTTGTATTAAATTCGGATGCAAACTCTGTGTTTCATCGTCAATAAGAAGGTCCAAAGGATACAGTAAACCTGAAGTGAAACATCGGAATCTAAAACTGGACCCACAGGAGAGGTTCAAATCATAGAAAGTGAGAGTGTCAGTCCTCTTTTACTTAAGTCGGCATTGTGCCTTTTGTATTAAATTCGGATGCAATTTCTGTGTTTCATCGTCAATAAGAAGGTGCAAGGTATACAGTAAAACTGAAGCATCGGAATCTAAAACTGGACTCACTGGAGAGGTTCAAATCGTAGAAAGTGAGAGTGTCTGTCCTCTTGTACTTAAGTCGGCATTGTGCCTTTTGTATTAAATTCCGATGCAATTTCTGTGTTTCATCGTCAATAAGATGGTGCAAGGTATACAGTAAACCTGAAGTGAAGCGTCGGAATCTAAAACTGGACTCACAGGAGATGTTCAAATCATAGAAAGTTAGAGTGTCAGTCTCCTTTCACTTAAGTCGGCATTGTGCCTTTTGTATTAAATTCGGATGCAATATCTGTGTTTCATCGTCAATAAGAATCTCCAAGGGAAACAGTAAACCTGAAGTGAAGCATCGGAATCTAAAACTGGACTCACAGGAGAGGTTCAAATCATAGAAATTGATAGTGTCAGTCCTCTTTTACATAAGTCGGCATTGTGCCTTTTGTATTAAATTCGGATGCAATTTCTGTGTTCCACCATCAATAAGAAGATCCAAGGTATACAGTAAACCTGAAGTGAAGCATCGGAATCAAAAACTGGACTCACAGGAGAGGTTCAAATCATAGAAAGTGAGAGTGTCAGTCCTCTTTTACTTAAGTCGGCATTGTGCCTTTTGTATTAAATTCGGATGCAATATCTGTGTTTCATCGTCAATAAGAATCTCCAAGGGATACAGTAAACCTGAAGTGAAGCATCGGAATCTAAAACTGGACTCACAGGAGAGGTTCAAATCATAGAAAGTGAGAGTGTCAGTCCTCTTCTACTTAAGTCGGCATTGTGCATTTTGTATTAAATTCGGATGCAATTTCCGTGTTTCATCGTCAATAAGAAGGTGCAAGGTATACAGTAAGCTAGACGCGAAGCATCGGAATCTAAAACTGGACTCACAGGAGAGGTTCAACCCGTAGAAAGTGAGGTTGTCAGTCCTCTTGTACTTAAGTCGGCAATGTGCCTTTTGTATTAAATTCGGATGCAATTTCTGAGCTTCATCGTCAATAAGAATGTGCAAGGTATACAGTAAACTTGTAGTGAAGCATGGGAACCTAAAACTGGACTCACAGGAGAGGTTCAAATCGTAGAAAGTGAGAGTGTTAGTCCTCTTGTACTTAAGTCGGCATTGTGCCTTTTGTATTAAATTCGGATGCAATTACTGTGTTTCATCGTCAATAAGAAGGTGCAAGGTATACAGTAAACCTGAAGTGATGCATTGGAATGTAAAACTGGAGTCACAGGAGAGGTTCAAATCGTAGAAAGTGAGAGTGTCTGTCCTCATGTACTTAAGTCGGCATTGTGCCTTTTGTAATAAATTCGGCTGCAATTTCTCTATTTTATCTTTAATAAGAAGGTCCAAGGGATACAGTAATTTAGACGTGAAGCATCGGAATCCAAAACTGGACTCACAGGAGAGGTTCAAACCGTAGAAAGTGAGAGTGTCAGTCCACTTGTACTTAAGTCGGCAATGTGCCTTTTGTATTAAATTCGGATGCAATTACTGTGTTTCATCGTCAATAAGAAGGTGCAAGGTATACAGTAAATCTGAAGTGAAGCGTCAGAATGTAAAACTGGAGTCACAGGAGAGCTTCAAATCATAGATAGTGAGAGTGTCAGTCCTCTTGTACTTAAGTCGGCATTGTGCCTTTTGTATTAAATTCGGATGCAATTTCTGTGTTTCATCGTCAATAAGAAGGTCCAAGGTATACAGTAAACCTGAAGTGAAGCATCGGAATCTAAAACTGGACTCACAGGCGAGGTTCAAATCGTAGAAGGTGAGAGTGACTGTCCTCTTGTACTTAAGTCGGCGTTGTGCCTTTTGTATTAAATTCCGATGCAATTTCTGTGTTTCATCGTTAATAAGAAGGTGCAAGGTATACAGTAATCTGGACGTGAAGCATCGGAATCTAAAACTGGACTCACAGGAGAGGTTCAAACCGTAGAAAGTGAGAGTGTCAGTCCTCTTGTACTTAAGTCGGCGTTGTGCCCTTTGTATTAAATTCCGATGCAATTTCTGTGTTTCATCGTCAATAAGAAGGTGCAAGGTATACAGTAAACCTGAAGTGAAGCATCGGAATCTAAAACTGGACTCACAGGAGAGGTTCAAATCATAGAAAGTTAGAGTGTCAGTCCTCTTGTTCTTAAGTCGGCATTGTGCTTTTTGTAATAAATTCGGCTGCAATTTCTCTGTTTTATCGTCAATAAGAAGGTCCAAGGGATACAGTAAACCTGAAGTGAAGCATCGGAATCTAAAACTGGACTCACAGGAGCGGTTCAAATCATAGAAATTGATAGTGTCAGTCCTCTTTTACTTAAGTCGGCATTGTGCCTTTTGTATTAAATTCGGATGCAATTTCTGTGTTCCACCGTCAATAAGAAGATCCAAGGTATACAGTAAACCTGAAGTGAAGCATCGGAATCTAAAACTGGACTCAAAGGAGAGGTCCAAATCATAGAAAGTGAGAGTGTCTGTCCTCGTGTACTTAAGTCGCCATTGTGCCGTTTGTATTAAAATCGGATGGAATTACTGTGTTTCATTGTCAATAAGAAGGTGCAAGGTATACAGTAAACTTGAAGTGAAGCATCGGAATGTAAAACTGGAGTCACAGGAGAGCTTCAAATCATAGATAGTGAGAGTGTCAGTCCTCTTGTACTTAAGTCGGCACTGTGCCTTTTGTATTAAATTCGGATGCAATTTCTGTGTTTCATCGTCAATAAGAAGGTCCAAGGTATACAGTAAACCTGAAGTGAAGCATCGGAATCTAAAACTGGACTCACAGGAGAGGTTCAAATCATAGAAAGTTAGAGTGTCAGTCCTCTTGTACTTAAGTCGGCATTGTGCCTTTTGTAATAAATTCGGCTGCAATTTCTCTATTTTATCGTCAATAAGAAGGTCCAAGGGATACAGCAAACCTGAAGTGAAGCATCGGAATCTAAAACTGGTCTCACAGGAGCGGTTCTAATCATAGAAAGTTAGAGTGTCAGTCCTCTTTTACTTAAGTCGGCATTGTGCATTTTGTATTAAATTCGGATGCAATTTCTGTGTTTCATCGTCAATAACAAGGTGCAAGGTATACAGTAATTTAGACGTGAAGCATTGGAATCTAAAACTCGACTCACAGGAGAGGTTCAAACCGTAGAAAGTGACAGTGTCAGTCCTCTTGTACTTATGTCGGCAATGTGCCTTTTGTATTAAATTCGGATGCAATTTCTGTGCTTCATCGTCAATACGAATGTGCAAGGTATACAGTAAGCTTGAAGTGAAGCATGGGAACATAAAACTGGACTCACAGGAGAGGTTGAAATCGTAGAAAGTGAGAGTGTCAGTTCTCTTGTACTTAAGTCGGCATTGTGCCTTTCGTATTAAATTCGAATGCAATTACTGTGTTCATCGTCAATAAGAAGGTGCAAGGTATACAGTAAACCTAAGTGAAGCATCGGAATCTAAAACTGGACTCACAGGAGAGGTTCAAATCGTAGAATGTGAGAGTGTCTGTCCTCGTGTACTTAAGTCGCCATTGTGCCGTTTGTATTAAAATCGGATGGAATTACTGTGTTTCATCGTCAATAAGAAGGTCCAAGGTATACAGTAAACCTGAAGTGAAGCATCGGAATGTAAAACTGGAGTCACAGGAGAGCTTCAAATCATAGATAGTGAGAGTGTCAGTCCTCTTGTACTTAAGTCGGCACTGTGACTTTTGTATTAAATTCGGATGCAATTTCTGTGTTTCATCGTCAATAAGAAGGTCCAATGTATACAGTAAACCTGAAGTGAAGCATAGGAATCTAAAACTGGACTCACAGGAGACGTTCAAATCGTAGAAAGTGAGAGTGTCTGTCCTCTTGTACTTAAGTCGGCGTTGTGCCATTTGTATTAAATTCGGATGCAATTTCTGTGCTTCATCGTCAATACGAATGTGCAAGGTATACAGTAAACATGAAGTGAAGCATGGGAACCTAAAACTGGACTCACAGGAGAGGTTCAAATCGTAGAAAGTGAGAGTGTCAGTCCTCTTGTACTTAAGTCGGCATTGTGCCGTTTGTATTAAAATCGGATGGAATTACTGTGTTTCATCGTCAATAAGAAGGTCCAAGGTATACAGTAAACCTGAAGTGAAGCATCGGAATCTAAAACTGGACTCACAGGAGAGGATCAAATGGTAGAAAGTGAGAGTGTCAGACCTCTTGTACTTAAGTCAGCAATGTGCCTTCTGTATTAAATTCGGATGCAATTTCTGTGTTTCATCGTCAATAAGAAGGTCCAAGGTATACAGTAAACCTGAAGTGAAGCATCGGAATCTAAAACTGGACTCACAGGAGCGGTTCAAATCATAGAAAGTTAAAGTGTCAGTCTTCTTCTACGTAAGTCGGCATTGTGCATTTTGTATTAAATTCGGATGCAATTTCTGTGTTTCATCGTCAATAAGAAGGTGCAAGGTATAGAATAATCTAGACGTGAAGCATCGGAATATAAAACTTTACTCACAGGATAGGTTCAAACCGTAGAAAGTGATAGTGTCAGTCCTCTTGTACTTAGTCGGCAATGTGCCTTTTGTATTAAATTCGGATGCAATTTCTGTGCTTCATCGTCAATATGAATGTGCAAGGTATACAGTAAACTTGAAGTGAAGCATCGGAACCTAAAACTGGACTCACAGGAGAGGTTCAAATCGCAGAAAGTGAGAGTGTCAGTCCTCTTGTACTTAAGTCGGCATTGTGCATTTTGTATTAAATTCGGATGCAATTACTGTGTTTCATCGTCAATAAGTAGGTGCAAGGTATACAGTAAACCTGAAGTGAAGCATCGGAATCTAAAACTGGACTCACAGGAGAGGTTCAAATCATAGATAGTGAGAGTGTCAGTCCTCTTGTACTTAAGTCGGCATTGTGCCTTTTGTATTAATTTCGGATGCAATTTCTGTGTTTCATCGTCAATAAGAAGGTCCAAGTTATACAGTAAACCTGAAGTGAAGCATTGGAATCTAAAACTGGACTCACAGGAGAGGTTCAAATCATAGAAAGTGAGAGTGTCAGTCCTCTTTTACTTAAGTCGGCATTGTGCTTTTGTATTAAATTCGGATGCAATTTCTGTGTTTCATAGTCAATAAGAAGGTGCAAGGTATACAGTAAACCTGAAGTGAAGCATCGGATTCTAAAACTGGACTCACAGGAGAGGTTCAAATCATAGAAAGTTAGAGTGTCAGTCCTCTTGTATTTAAGTCGGCATTGTGCCTTTTGTAATAAATTCGGCTGCAATTTCTGTGTTTTATCGTCAATAAGAAGGTCCAAGGGATACAGTAAACCTGAAGTGAAGCATCGGAATCTAAAACTGGACTCACAGGAGAGGTTCAAACAGTAGAAAGTGATAGTGTCAGTCCTCTTGTACTTAAGTCGGCAATGTGCCTTTTGTATTAACTTCGGATGCAATTTCTGTGCTTCATCGTCAATAAGAATTTGCAAGGTATACAGTAAACTTGAAGTGAAGCATCGGAACCTAAAACTGGACTCACAGGAGAGGTTCAAATCGTAGAAAGTTATAGTGTCAGTCCCCTTGTACTTAAGTCGGCATTGTGCCTTTTGTATTAAATTCGGATGCAATTTCTGTGTTTCATCGTCAATAAGAAGGTCCAAGGTATACAGTAAACCTGAAGTGAAGCATCGGAATCTAAAACTGGACTCAAAGGAGAGGTTCAAATCATAGAAAGTGAGAGTGTCAGTCCTCTTTTACTTAAGTCGCCATTGTGCCTTTTGTATTAAATTCGGATCCAATTTCGGTGTTTCATAGTCAATAAGAAGGTGCAAGGTATACAGTAAACCTGAAGTGAAGCATCGGAATCTAAAACTGGACTCACAGGAGAGGTTCAAATCATAGAAAGTTAGAGTGTCAGTCCTCTTCTACTTAAGTCGGGATTGTGCATTTTGTATTAAATTCGGATGCAATTACTGTGTTTCATCGTCAATAAGAAGGTGCATGGTTTACAGTAATCTAGACGTGAAGCATCGGAATCTAAAACTGGACTCACATTAGAGGTTCAAACCGTAGAAAGTGAGAGTGTCAGTCCTCTTGTAATTAAGTCGGCAATATGCCTTTTGTATTAAATTCGGATGCAATTTCTGTGTTTCATAGTCAATAAGAAGGTGCAAGGTATACAGTAAACCTGAAGTGAAGCATCGGAATCTAAAACTGGACTCACAGGAGAGGTTCAAATCATAGAAAGGTAGCGTGTCAGTCCTCTTAAACTTAAGTCGGCATTGTGCCTTTTGTAATAGATTCGGCTGCAATGTCTGTGTTTTATCGTCAATAAGAAGGTCCAAGGGATACAGTAAACCTTAAGTGAAGCATCGGAAAATAAAACTGGACTCACAGGAGCGGTTCAATTCATAGAAAGTTAGAGTGTCAGCCCTCTTCTACTTAAGTCGGCATTGTGCCTTTTGTATTAAATTCGGATGCAATTTCTGTGTTTCATCGTCAATAAGAAGGTCCAAGGGATACAGTAAACCTGAGGTGAAGCATCGGAATCTAAAACTGGACTCACAGGAGGGGTTCAAACAGTAGAAAGTGAGAGTGTCAGTCCTCTTGTATTTAAGTCGGCAATGTGCCTTTTGTATTAAATTCGGATGCAATTTCTGTGCTTCATCGACAATAAGAATGTGCAAGGTATATAGTAAACTTGAAGTGAAGCATCGGAACCTAAAACTGGACTCTCCAGGAGAGGTTCAAATCGTAGAAAGTTATAGTGTCAGTCCTCTTGTACTTAAGCCGGCATTGTGCCTTTTGTATTAAATTCGGAAGCAATTACTGTGTTTCATCGTCAATAAGAAGGTGCAAGGTATACAGTAAACCTGATGTGAAGCATCGGAATCTAAAACTGGACTCACAGGAGAGGTTCAAATCGTAGAAAGTGAGAGTGTCAGTCCCCTTCTACTTAGGTCGGCATTGTGCCTTTTGTATTAAATTCCGCTGCAATTTCTGTGTTTCATCGTCAATAAGAAGGTACAAGGTATACAGTAAACCTGAAGTGAAGCATCGGAATCTAAAACTGGACTCACATGAGCGGTTCAAATCACAGAAAGTTAGAGTGTCAGTCCTCTTCTACTTAAGTCGGCATTGTGCATTTTGTATTAAATTCGGATGCAATTTCTGTGTTTCATCGTCTATAAGAAGGTGCAAGGTATACAGTATTCTAGACGTGAAGCATCGGAATCTAAAACTGGACTCACAGGAGCGGTTCAAATCGTAGAAAGTGAGAGTGTCTGTCCTCTTGTACTTAAGTCGGCGTTGTGCCTTTTGTATTAAATTCCGATGCAATTTCTGTGTTTCATCGTCAATAAGAAGGTGCAAGGTATACAGTAAACCTGAAGTGAAGCATCGGAATCTAAAACTGGACTCACAGGAGAGGTTCAAATCATAGAAAGTTAGAGTGTCAGTCCTCTTGTACTTAAGTCGGCATTGTGCCTTTTGTAATAAATTTGGCTGCAATTTCTCTGTTTTATCGTCAATAAGAAGTTCCAAGGAATACAGTAAACCCGAAGTGAAGCATCGGATTCTAAAACTGGAATTACAGTAGCGGTTCAAATCATAGAAAGTTAGAGTGTCAGTCCTCTTCTACTTAAGTCGGCATTGTGCATTTTGTATTAAATTCGGATGCAATTTCTGTGTTTCATCGTCAATAAGAAGGTGCAAGGTATACAGTAATCTAGACGTGAAGCATCGGAATCTAAAACTGGACTCACAGGAGAGGTTCAAACCGTAGAAAGTGAGAGTGTCAGTCCTCTTGTACTTATGTCGGCAATGTGCCTTTTGTATTAAATTCGGTTGCAATTTCTGTGCTTCACCATCAATACGAATGTGGAAGGTATACAGTAAACTTGAAGTGAAGCATCGGAACCTAAAACTGGACTCACAAGAGAGGTTCAAATCGTAGAAAGTGAGAGTGTCAGTCCTCTTGTACTTAAGTCGTCATTGTGCCTTTTGTATTAAATTCGGATGCAATTATTGTGTTTCATCGTCAATAAGAAGTTGCAAGGTATACAGTAAACTTGAAGTGAAGCATCGGAACCTAAAACTGGACTCACAAGAGAGGTTCAAATCGTAGAAAGTGAGAGTGTCAGTCCTCTTCTACTTAAGTCGGCATTGTGCATTTTGTATTAAATTCGGATGCAATTTCTGTGTTTCATCGTCAATAAGAAGGTGCAAGGTATACAGTATTCTAGACGTGAAGCATCGGAATCTAAAACTGGACTCACAGGAGAGGTTCAAACCGTAGAAAGTGAGAGTGTCAGTCCTCTTGTACTTAAGTCGGCAATGTGCCTTTTGTATTAAATTCGGATGCAATTTCTGTGCTTCATCGTCAATACGAATGTGCAAGGTATACAGTAAACTTGAAGTGAAGCATGGGAACCTAAAACTGGACTCACAGGAGAGGTTCAAATCGTAGAAAGTGAGAGTGTCAGTCCTCTTTTACTTAAGTCGGCATTGTGCCTTTTGCATTAAATTCAGATGCAATTACTGTGTTTCATCGTCAATAAGAAGGTGCAAGGTATAGAGTAAACCTGAAGTGAAGCATCGGAATCTAAAACTGGACTCACAGGAGATGTTCAAATCATAGAAAGTGAGAGTGTCAGTCGTCTTTTACTTAAGTCGGCATTGTGCCTTTTGTATTAAATTCGGATGCAATTTCTGTGTTTCATCGTCAATAAGAAGGTGCCAGGTATACAGTAAACCTTAAGTGAAGCATCGGAATCTAAAACTAGACCCACAGGAGAGGTTCAAATCATAGAAAGTTAGAGTGTCAGTCCTCTTGTACTTAAGTCGGCATTGTGCCTTTTGTAATAAATTCGGCTGCAATTTCTGCGTTTTATCGTCAATAAGAAGATCCAAGGGATACAGTATACCTGAAGTGAAGCATCGGAATCCAAAACTGGACTCACAGGAGCGGTTCAAATCCTAGAAAGTTAGTGTGTCAGTCCTCTTGTACTTAAGTCGGCACTGTGCCTTTTGTATTAAATTCGGTTGCAATTTCCGTGCTTCACCGTCAATACGAATGTGCAAGGTATACAGTAAACTTGAAGTGAAGCATCGGAACCTAAAACTGGACTCACAAGAGAGGTTCAAATCGTAGAAAGTGAGAGTGTCAGTCCTCTTGTACTTAAGTCGGCATTGTGCCTTTTGTATTAAATTCGGATGCAATTATTGTGTTTCATCGTCAATAAGAAGGTGCAAGGTATACAGTAAACCTGAAGTGAAGCATCGGAATCTAAAACTGGACTCACAGGAGAGGTTCAAATCATAGAAAGTTAGAGTGTCAGTCCTCTTCTACTTAAGTCGGGATTGTGCATTTTGTATTAAATTCGGATGCAATTACTGTGTTTCATCGTCAATAAGAAGGTGCATGGTTTACAGTAATCTAGACGTGAAGCATCGGAATCTAAAACTGGACTCACATTAGAGGTTCAAACCGTAGAAAGTGAGAGTGTCAGTCCTCTTGTAATTAAGTCGGCAATATGCCTTTTGTATTAAATTCGGATGCAATTCCCGTGCTTCATCGTCAATAAGAATGTGCAAATTGTACAGTAAACTTAAAGTGAAGCATCGGAACCTAAAACTGGACTCACAGGAGAGGTTCAAATCGTAGAAAGTGAGAGTGTCAGTTCTCTTGTACTTAAGTCGGCATTGTGCCTTTTGTATTAAATTCGGATGCAATTTCTGTGTTTCATCGTCAATAAGAAGGTCCAAGGTATACAGTAAACCTGAAGTGAAGCATCGGATTCTAAAACTGGACTCACAGGAAAGGTTCAAATTTTAGAAAGTGACAGTGTCAGTCCTCTTTTACTTAAGTCGGCATTGTGCCTTTTGTATTAAATTCGGATGCAATTTCTGTGTTTCATAGTCAATAAGAAGGTGCAAGGTATACAGTAAACCTGAAGTGAAGCATCGGAATCTAAAACTGGACTCACAGGAGAGGTTCAAATCATAGAAAGGTAGCGTGTCAGTCCTCTTAAACTTAAGTCGGCATTGTGCCTTTTGTAATAGATTCGGCTGCAATGTCTGTGTTTTATCGTCAATAAGAAGGTCCAAGGGATACAGTAAACCTTAAGTGAAGCATCGGAAAATAAAACTGGACTCACAGGAGCGGTTCAATTCATAGAAAGTTAGAGTGTCAGCCCTCTTCTACTTAAGTCGGCATTGTGCCTTTTGTATTAAATTCGGATGCAATTTCTGTGTTTCATCGTCAATAAGAAGGTCCAAGGGATACAGTAAACCTGAGGTGAAGCATCGGAATCTAAAACTGGACTCACAGGAGGGGTTCAAACAGTAGAGAGTGAGAGTGTCAGTCCTCTTGTATTTAAGTCGGCAATGTGCCTTTTGTATTAAATTCGGATGCAATTTCTGTGCTTCATCGACAATAAGAATGTGCAAGGTATATAGTAAACTTGAAGTGAAGCATCAGAACCTAAAACTGGACTCTCCAGGAGAGGTTCAAATCACAGAAAGTTAGAGTGTCAGTCCTCTTCTACTTAAGTCGGCATTGTGCATTTTGTATTAAATTCGGATGCAATTTCTGTGTTTCATCGTAAATAAGAAGGTGCAAGGTATACAGTATTCTAGACGTGAAGCATCGGAATCTAAAACTGGACTCACAGGAGCGGTTCAAATCGTAGAAAGTGAGAGTGTCTGTCCTCTTGTACTTAAGTCGGCGTTGTGCCTTTTGTATTAAATTCCGATGCAATTTCTGTGTTTCATCGTCAATAAGAAGGTGCAAGGTATACAGTAAACCTGAAGTGAAGCATCGGAATCTAAAACTGGACTCACAGGAGAGGTTCAAATCATAGAAAGTTAGAGTGTCAGTCCTCTTGTACTTAAGTCGGCATTGTGCCTTTTGTAATAAATTTGGCTGCAATTTCTCTGTTTTATCGTCAATAAGAAGTTCCAAAGAATACAGTAAACCCGAAGTGAAGCATCGGATTCTAAAACTGGAATCACAGTAGCGGTTCAAATCATAGAAAGTTAGAGTGTCAGTCCTCTTCTACTTAAGTCGGCATTGTGCATTTTGTATTAAATTCGGATGCAATTTCTGTGTTTCATGGTCAATAAGAAGGTGCAAGGTATACAGTAATCTAGACGTGAAGCATCGGAATCTAAAACTGGACTCACAGGAGAGGTTCAAACCGTAGAAAGTGAGAGTGTCAGTCCTCTTGTACTTATGTCGGCAATGTGCCTTTTGTATTAAATTCGGTTGCAATTTCTGTGCTTCACCATCAATACGAATGTGGAAGGTATACAGTAAACTTGAAGTGAAGCATCGGAACCTAAAACTGGACTCACAAGAGAGGTTCAAATCGTAGAAAGTGAGAGTGTCAGTCCTCTTGTACTTAAGTCGTCATTGTGCCTTTTGTATTAAATTCGGATGCAATTATTGTGTTTCATCGTCAATAAGAAGTTGCAATGTATACAGTAAACTTGAAGTGAAGCATCGGAACCTAAAACTGGACTCACAAGAGAGGTTCAAATCGTAGAAAGTGAGAGTGTCAGTCCTCTTCTACTTAAGTCGGCATTGTGCATTTTGTATTAAATTCGGATGCAATTTCTGTGTTTCATCGTCAATAAGAAGGTGCAAGGTATACAGTATTCTAGACCTGAAGCATCGGAATCTAAAACTGGACTCACAGGAGAGGTTCAAACCGTAGAAAGTGAGAGTGTCAGTCCTCTTGTACTTAAGTCGGCAATGTGCCTTTTGTATTAAATTCGGATGCAATTTCTGTGCTTCATCGTCAATACGAATGTGCAAGGTATACAGTAAACTTGAAGTGAAGCATGGGAACCTAAAACTGGACTCACAGGAGAGGTTCAAATCGTAGAAAGTGAGAGTGTCAGTCCTCTTTTACTTAAGTCGGCATTGTGCCTTTTGCATTAAATTCAGATGCAATTACTGTGTTTCATCGTCAATAAGAAGGTGCAAGGTATAGAGTAAACCTGAAGTGAAGCATCGGAATCTAAAACTGGACTCACAGGAGATGTTCAAATCATAGATAGTGAGAGTGTCAGTCGTCTTTTACTTAAGTCGGCATTGTGCCTTTTGTATTAAATTCGGATGCAATTTCTGTGTTTCATCGTCAATAAGAAGGTGCCAGGTATACAGTAAACCTTAAGTGAAGCATCGGAATCTAAAACTAGACCCACAGGAGAGGTTCAAATCATAGAAAGTTAGAGTGTCCGTCCTCTTGTACTTAAGTCGGCATTGTGCCTTTTGTAATAAATTCGGCTGCAATTTCTGCGTTTTATCGTCAATAAGAAGATCCAAGGAATACAGTATACCTGAAGTGAAGCATCGGAATCCAAAACTGGACTCACAGGAGCGGTTCAAATCCTAGAAAGTTAGTGTGTCAGTCCTCTTCTACTTAAGTCGGCATTGTGCATTTTGTATTAAATTCGAATGCAATTTCTGTGTTTCATCGTCAATAAGAAGGTGCAAGGTATACAGTAATCTAGACGTGAAGCATCGGAATCTAAAACTGGACTCACAGGAGAGGTTCAAACCGTAGAAAGTGAGAGTGTCAGTCCTCTTGTACTTAAGTCGGCACTGTGCCTTTTGTATTAAATTCGGTTGCAATTTCTGTGCTTCACCGTCAATACGAATGTGCAAGGTATACAGTAAACTTGAAGTGAAGCATCGGAACCTAAAACTGGACTCACAAGAGAGGTTCAAATCGTAGAAAGTGAGAGTGTCAGTCCTCTTGTACTTAAGTCGGCATTGTGCCTTTTGTATTAAATTCGGATGCAATTATTGTGTTTCATCGTCAATAAGAAGGTGCAAGGTATACAGTAAACCTGAAGTCAAGCATCGGAATCTAAAACTGGACTCACAGGAGAGGTTCAAATCACAGATAGTGAGAGTGTCAGTCCTCTTGTACTTAAGTCGGCATTGTGCCTTTTGTATTAAATTCGGATGCAATTATTGTGTTTCATCGTCAATAAGAAGGTGCAAGGTATACAGTAAACATGAAGTGAAGCATCGGAATCTAAAACTGGACTCACAGGAGAGGTTCAAATCATAGATAGTGAGGGTGTCAGTCCTCTTGTACTTAATTCGGCATTGTGCCTTTTGTATTAAATTCGGATGCAATTTCTGTGTTTCATCGTCATTAAGAAGGTCCAAGGTATACAGTAAACCTGAAGTGAAGCATCGGAATCTAAAACTGGACTCACAGGAGTGGTTCAAATCGTAGAAAGTGAGAGTGTCAGAACTCTTGTACTTAAGTCGGCAATGTGCCTTCTGTATTAAATTCGGATGCTAATTCTGTGTTTCATCGTCAATAAGCTGGTGCAAGGTATACAGTAAACCTGAAGTAAAGCATCGGAATCTAAAACTGGACTCACAGGAGAGGATCAAATGATAGAAAGTGAGAGTGTCAGACCTCTTGTACTTAAGTCGGCAATGTGCCTTCTGTATTAAATTCGGATGCAATTTCTGTGTTTCATCGTCAATAAGCAGGTGCAAGGTATACAGTAAACCTGAAGTGAAGCATCGGAATCTAAAACTGGACTCACAGGAGCGGTTCAAATCATAGAAAGTTAAAGTGTCAGTCCTCTTCTACGTAAGTCGGCATTGTGCATTTTGTATTTAATTCGGATGCAATTTCTGCGTTTCATCGTCAATAAGAAGGTGCAAGGTATAGAGTAATCTAGACGTGAAGCATCGGAATATAAAACTGGACTCACAGGATAGGATCAAACCGTAGAAAGTGTTAGTGTCAGTCCTCTTGTACTTAATCGGCAATGTGCCTTTTGTATTAAATTCGGATGCAATTTCTGTGCTTCATCGTCAATAAGAATGTGCAACGTATACAGTAAACTTGAAGTGAAGCATCGGAACCTAAAACTGGACTCACAGGAGAGGTTCAAATCGCAGAAAGTGAGAGTGTCAGTCCTCTTGTACTTAAGTCGGCATTGTGCATTTTGTATTAAATTCGGATGCAATTACTGTGTTTCATCGTCAATAAGTAGGTGCAAGGTATACAGTAAACCTGAAGTGAAGCATCGGAATCTAAAACTGGACTCACAGGAGAGGTTCAAATCATAGATAGTGAGAGTGTCAGTCCTCTTGTACTTAAGTCGGCATTGTGCCTTTTGTATTAATTTCGGATGCAATTTCTGTGTTTCATCGTCAATAAGAAGGTCCAAGTTATACAGTAAACCTGAAGTGAAGCATCGGAATCTAAAACTGGACTCACAGGAGAGGTTCAAATCATTGAAAGTGAGAGTGTCAGTCCTCTTTTACTTAAGTCGGCATTGTGCCTTTTGTATTAAATTCGGATGCAATTATTGTGTTTCATCGTCAATAAGAAGTTGCAAGGTATACAGTAAACTTGAAGTGAAGCATCGGAACCTAAAACTGGACTCACAAGAGAGGTTCAAATCGTAGAAAGTGAGAGTGTCAGTCCTCTTCTACTTAAGTCGGCATTGTGCATTTTGTATTAAATTCGGATGCAATTTCTGTGTTTCATCGTCAATAAGAAGGTGCAAGGTATACAGTATTCTAGACGTGAAGCATCGGAATCTAAAACTGGACTCACAGGAGAGGTTCAAACCGTAGAAAGTGAGAGTGTCAGTCCTCTTGTACTTAAGTCGGCAATGTGCCTTTTGTATTAAATTCGGATGCAATTTCTGTGCTTCATCGTCAATACGAATGTGCAAGGTATACAGTAAACTTGAAGTGAAGCATGGGAACCTAAAACTGGACTCACAGGAGAGGTTCAAATCGTAGAAAGTGAGAGTGTCAGTCCTCTTTTACTTAAGTCGGCATTGTGCCTTTTGCATTAAATTCAGATGCAATTACTGTGTTTCATCGTCAATAAGAAGGTGCAAGGTATAGAGTAAACCTGAAGTGAAGCATCGGAATCTAAAACTGGACTCACAGGAGATGTTCAAATCATAGAAAGTGAGAGTGTCAGTCGTCTTTTACTTAAGTCGGCATTGTGCCTTTTGTATTAAATTCGGATGCAATTTCTGTGTTTCATCGTCAATAAGAAGGTGCCAGGTATACAGTAAACCTTAAGTGAAGCATCGGAATCTAAAACTAGACCCACAGGAGAGGTTCAAATCATAGAAAGTTAGAGTGTCAGTCCTCTTGTACTTAAGTCGGCATTGTGCCTTTTGTAATAAATTCGGCTGCAATTTCTGCGTTTTATCGTCAATAAGAAGATCCAAGGGATACAGTATACCTGAAGTGAAGCATCGGAATCCAAAACTGGACTCACAGGAACGGTTCAAATCCTAGAAAGTTAGTGTGTCAGTCCTCTTCTACTTAAGTCGGCATTGTGCATTTTGTATTAAATTCGAATGCAATTTCTGTGTTTCATCGTCAATAAGAAGGTGCAAGGTATACAGTAATCTAGACGTGAAGCATCGGAATCTAAAACTGGACTCACAGGAGAGGTTCAAACCGTAGAAAGTGAGAGTGTCAGTCCTCTTGTACTTAAGTCGGCACTGTGCCTTTTGTATTAAATTCGGTTGCAATTTCTGTGCTTCACCGTCAATACGAATGTGCAAGGTATACAGTAAACTTGAAGTGAAGCATCGGAACCTAAAACTGGACTCACAAGAGAGGTTCAAATCGTAGAAAGTGAGAGTGTCAGTCCTCTTGTACTTAAGTCGGCATTGTGCATTTTGTATTAAATTCGGATGCAATTATTGTGTTTCATCGTCAATAAGAAGGTGCAAGGTATACAGTAAACCTGAAGTGAAGCATCGGAATCTAAAACTGGACTCACAGGAGAGGTTCAAATCACAGATAGTGAGAGTGTCAGTCCTCTTGTACTTAAGTCGGCATTGTGCCTTTTGTATTAAATTCGGATGCAATTATTGTGTTTCATCGTCAATAAGAAGGTGCAAGGTATACAGTAAACCTGAAGTGAAGCATCGGAATCTAAAACTGGACTCACAGGAGAGGTTCAAATCATAGATAGTGAGAGTGTCAGTCCTCTTGTACTTAAGTCGGCATTTTGCCTTTTGTATTAAATTCGGATGCAATTTCTGTGTTTCATCGCCATTAAGAAGGTCCAAGGTATACAGTAAACCTGAAGTGAAGCATCGGAATCTAAAACTGGACTCACAGGAGAGGTTCAAATCGTAGAAAGTGAGAGTGTCAGAACTCTTGTACTTAAGTCGGCAATGTGCCTTCTGTATTAAATTCGGATGCTAATTCTGTGTTTCATCGTCAATAAGCTGGTGCAAGGTATACAGTAAACCTGAAGTAAAGCATCGGAATCTAAAACTGGACTCACAGGAGAGGATCAAATGGTAGAAAGTGAGAGTGTCAGACCTCTTGTACTTAAGTCGGCAATGTGCCTTCTGTATTAAATTCGGATGCAATTTCTGTGTTTCATCGTCAATAAGCAGGTGCAAGGTATACAGTAAACCTGAAGTGAAGCATCGGAATCTAAAACTGGACTCACAGGAGCGGTTCAAATCATAGAAAGTTAAAGTGTCAGTCCTCTTCTACGTAAGTCGGCATTGTGCATTTTGTATTTAATTCGGATGCAATTTCTGCGTTTCATCGTCAATAAGAAGGTGCAAGGTATAGAGTAATCTAGACGTGAAGCATCGGAATATAAAACTGGACTCACAGGATAGGATCAAACCGTAGAAAGTGTTAGTGTCAGTCCTCTTGTACTTAATCGGCAATGTGCCTTTTGTATTAAATTCGGATGCAATTTCTGTGCTTCATCGTCAATAAGAATGTGCAAGGTATACAGTAAACTTGAAGTGAAGCATCGGAACCTAAAACTGGACTCACAGGAGAGGTTCAAATCGCAGAAAGTGAGAGTGTCAGTCCTCTTGTACTTAAGTCGGCATTGTGCATTTTGTATTAAATTCGGATGCAATTACTGTGTTTCATCGTCAATAAGTAGGTGCAAGGTATACAGTAAACCTGAAGTGAAGCATCGGAATCTAAAACTGGACTCACAGGAGAGGTTCAAATCATAGATAGTGAGAGTGTCAGTCCTCTTGTACTTAAGTCGGCATTGTGCCTTTTGTATTAATTTCGGATGCAATTTCTGTGTTTCATCGTCAATAAGAAGGTCCAAGTTATACAGTAAACCTGAAGTGAAGCATCGGAATCTAAAACTGGACTCACAGGAGAGGTTCAAATCATAGAAAGTTAGAGTGTCAGTCCTCTTTTACTTAAGTCGGCATTGTGGTTTTGTATTAAATTCGGATGCAATTTCTGTGTTTCATAGTCTATAAGAAGGTGCAAGGTATACAGTAAACCTGAAGTGAAGTATCGGAATCTAAAACTGGACTCACAGGAGAGGTTCAAATCATAGAAAGTTAGAGCGTCTGTCCTCTTGTATTGAAGTCGGCATTGTGCATTTTGTATTAAATTCGAATGCAATTTCTGTATTTCATCGTCAATAAGAAGGTGCAAGGTATACAGTAAACTCGAAGTGAAGCATCGGAATCTAAAACCGGAATCACAGGAGAGGTTCAAATCGTAGAAAGTGAGAGTGTCAGTCCTCTTCTACTTAAGTCGGGATTGTGCATTTTGTATTAAATTCGGATGCAATTTCAGTGTATCATAATCAATAAGAAGGTGCAAGGTATACTGTAATCTAGACGGGAAGCATCGGAATCTAAAACTGGACTCACAAGAGAGGTTCAAACCGTAGAAAGTGAGAGTGTCAGTCCTCTTGTTCTTAAGTCGGCATTGTGCCTTTTGTATTGAATTCGGATGCAATTACTGTGTTTCATCGTCAATAAGAAGGTGCAAGGTGTACAGTAAACCTGAAGTTAAGCATCGGTATCTAAAACTGGACTCACAGGAGAGGTTCAAATCATAGATAGTGAGAGTGTCTGTCCTCTTGTACTTAAGTTGGCATTGTGCCTTTTGTATTAAATTCGGATGCAATTTCTGTGTTTCATCGTCAATAAGAAGGTCCAAGGTATACAGTAAACCTGAAGTGAAGCATCGGATTCTAAAACTGGACTCACAGGAGAGGTTCAAATCATAGAAAGTTAGAGTGTCAGTCCTCTTTTACTTAAGTCGCCATTGTGCCTTTTGTATTAAATTCGGATCCAATTTCGGTGTTTCATAGTCAATAAGAAGGTGCAAGGTATGCAGTAAACCTGAAGTGAAGCATCGGAATCTAAAACTGGACTCACAGGAGAGGTTCAAATCATAGAAAGTTAGAGTGTCAGTCCTCTTCTACTTAAGTCGGGATTGTGCATTTTGTATTAAATTCGGATGCAATTACTGTGTTTCATCGTCAATAAGAAGGTGCAAGGTTTACAGTAATCTAGACGTGAAGCATCGGAATCTAAAACTGGACTCACATTAGAGGTTCAAACCGTAGAAAGTGAGAGTGTCAGTCCTCTTGTACTTAAGTCGGCATTGTGCCTTTTGTATTAAATTCGGATGCAATTTCTGTGCTTCATCGTCAATAAGAATGTGCAAGGTATACAGTTTACTTGAACTGAAGCATCGGAACCTAAAACTGGACTCACAGGAGAGGTTCAAATCGTAGAAAGTGAGAGTGTCAGTCCTCTTGTTCTTAAGTCGGCTTTGTGCCTTTTGTTTTGAATTCGGATGCAATTACTGTGTTTCATCGTCAATAAGAAGGTGCAAGGTATACAGTAAACCTGAAGTTAAGCATCGGAATCTAAAACTGGACTCACAGGAGAGGTTCAAATCATAGATAGTGAGAGTGTCAGTCCTCTTGTACTTAAGTTGGCATTGTGCCTTTTGTATTAAATTCGGATGCAATTTCTGTGTTTCATCGTCAATAAGAAGGTCCAAGGTATACAGTAAACCTGAAGTGAAGCATCGGAATCTAAAACTGGACTCACAGGAGAGGTTCAAATCATAGAAAGTGAGAGTGTCAGTCCTCTTTTACTTAAGTCGCCATTGTGCCTTTTGTATTATATTCGGATCCAATTTCGGTGCTTCATAGTCAATAAGAAGGTGCAAGGTATACAGTAAACCTGAAGTGAAGCATCGGAATCTAAAACTGGACTCACAGGAGAGGTTCAAATCATAGAAAGTTAGAGTGTCAGTCCTCTTCTGCTTAAGTCGGGGTTGTGCATTTTGTATTAATTTCGGATGCAATTACTGTGTTTCATCGTCAATAAGAAGGTGCAAGGTACACTGTAATCTAGACGTGAAGCATCGGAATCTAAAACTGGACTCACATTAGAGGTTCAAACCGTAGAAAGTGAGAGTGTCAGTCCTCTTGTACTTAAGTCGGCAATATGCCTTTTGTATTAAATTCGGATGCAATTCCTGTGCTTCATCGTCAATAAGAATGTGCAAGGTATACAGTAAACTTGAAGTGAAGCATCGGAAACTAAAACTGGACTCACAGGAGAGGTTCAAATCGTAGAAAGTGAGAGTGTCAGTCCTCTTGTACTTAAGTCGGCATTGTGCCTTTTGTATTAAATTCGGATGCAATTTCTGTGTTTCATCGTCAATAAGAAGGTCCAAGGTATACAGTAAACCTGAAGTGAAGCATCGGATTCTAAAACTGGACTCACAGGAAAGGTTCAAATTTTAGAAAGTTAGAGTGTCAGTCCTCTTGTACTTAAGTCGGCATTGTGCCTTTTGTATAAAATTCGGATGCAATTTCTGTGTTTCATAGTCAATAAGAAGGTGCAAGGTATACAGTAAACCTGAAGTGAAACATCGGAATCTAAAACTGGACTCACAGGATAGGTTCAAATCATAGAAAGGTAGCGTGTCAGTCCTCTTAAACTAAAGTCGGCATTGTGCCTTTTGTAATAGATTCGGCTGCAATGTCTGTGTTTTATCGTCAATAAGAAGGTCCAAGGGATACAGTAAACCTTAAGTGAAGCATCGGAATCTAAAACTGGACTCACAGGAGCGGTTCAATTCATGGAAAGTTAGAGTGTCAGTCCTCTTCTACTTAAGTCGGCATTGTGCCTTTTGTATTAAATTCGGATGCAATTTCTGTGTTTCATCGTCAATAAGAAGGTCCAAGGGAAACAGTAAACCTGAGGTGAAGCATCGGAATCTAAAACTGGACTCACAAGAGAGGTTCAAACAGTAGAAAGTGAGAGTGTCAGTCCTCTTGTACTTAAGTTGGCAATGTGCCTTTTGTATTAAATACGGATGCAATTTCTGTGCTTCATCGTCAATAAGAATGTGCAAGGTATATAGTAAACTTGAAGTGAAACATCAGAACCTAAAACTGGACTCCCCAGGAGAGGTTCAAATCGTAGAAGTTTATAGTGTCAGTCCTCTTGTACTTAAGCCGGCATTGTGCCTTTTGTATTAAATTCGGAAGCAATTACTGTGTTTCATCGTCAATAAGAAGGTGCAAGGTATACAGTAAACCTGAAGTGAAGCATCGGAATCTAAAACTAGACTCAAAGGAGAGGTTCAAATCGTAGAAAGTGAGAGTGTCAGTCCCCTTCTACTTAGGTCGGCATTGTGCCTTTTGTATTAAATTCCGATGAAATTTCTGTGTTTCATCGTCAATAAGAAGGTACAAGGTATACAGTAAACCTGAAGTGAAGCATCGGAATCTAAAACTGGACTCACAGGAGCGGTTCATATCATAGAAAGTTAGAGTGTCAGTCATCTACTACTTAAGTCGGCATGGTGCATTTTGTATTAAATTCGGATGCAATTTCTGTGTTTCATCGTCAATAAGAAGGTGCAAGGTATACAGTATTCTAGACGTGAAGGATCGGAATCTAAAACTGGACTCACAGGAGAGGTTCAAATCGTAGAAAGTGAGAGTGTCTGTCCTCTTGTAGTTAAGTCGGCTTTGTGCCTTTTGTATTAAATTCCGATGCAATTTCTGTGTTTCATCGTCAATAAGAAGGTGCAAGGTATACAGTTAACCTGAAGTGAAGCATCGGAATCAAAAACTGGACTCACAGGAGAGGTTCAAATCATAGAAAGTTAGAGTGTCAGTCCTCTTGTTCTTAAGTCGGCAATGTGCCTTTTGTATTAAATTCGGATGCAATTTCTGTGCTTCATCGTCAATACGAATGTGCAAGGTATACAGTAAACTTGAAGTGAAGCATGGGAACCTAAAACTGGACTCACAGGAGAGGTTCAAATCGTAGAAAGTGAGAGTGTCAGTCCTATTGTACTTAAGTCGGCATTGTGCCTTTTGCATTGAATTCAGATGCAATTACTGTGTTTCATCGTCAATAAGAAGGTGCAAGGTATACAGTAAACCTGAAGTGAAGCATCGGAATCTAAAACTGGACTCACAGGAGAGGTTCAAATCATAGATAGTGAGAGTGTCAGTCCTCTTGTACTTAAGTCGGCATTGTGCCTTTTGTATTAAATTCGGATGCAATTTCTGTTTTTCATCGTCAATAAGAAGGTCCTAGGTATAGAGTAAACCTGAAATGCAGCATCGGAATCTAAAACTGGACTCACAGGAGACGTTCAATTCATAGAAACTGAGAGTGTCAGTCCTCTTTTACTTAAGTCGGCATTGTGCCTTTTGTATTAAATTCGGATGCAATTTCTGTTTTTCGTCGTCAACAAGAACGTGCAAGGTATACAGAAAACCTTAAGTGAAGCATCGGAATCTAAAACTGGACTCACAGGAGAGGTTCAAATCATAGAAAGTTAGAGTGTCAGTCCTCTTCTACTTAAGTCGGCATTGTTCATTTTGTATTAAATTCGGATGCAATTTCTGTGTTTCATCGTCAATAAGAAGGTGCAAGGTATACAGTAATCTTGAAGTGAAGCATCGGAACCTAAAACTGGACTCACAGGAGAGGTTCAAATCGCAGAAAGTGAAAGTGTCAGTCCTCTGGTACTTAAGACGGTATTGTGCATTTTGTATTAAATTCGGATGCAATTACTGTGTTTCATCGTCAATAAGAAGGTGCAAGGTATACAGTAAACCTGAAGTGAAGCATCGGAATCTAAATCTGGACTCACAGGTGAGGTTCAAATCATAGATAGTGAGAGTGTCAGTCCTCTTGTACTTAAGTCGGCATTGTGCATTTTGTATTAAATTCGGATGCAATTTCTGTGTTTCATCGTCAATAAGAAGGTGCCAGGTATACAGTAATCTAGACGTGAAGCATCGGAATCTAAAACTGGACTCACAGGAGAGGTTCAAACCGTAGAAAGTGAGAGTGTCAGTCCTCTTGTACTTAAGTCGGCAATGTGCCTTTTGTATTAAATTCTGTTGCAATTTCTGTGCTTCACCGTCAATACGAATGTGCAAGGTATACAGTAAACTTGAAGTGAAGCATCGGAACCTAAAACTGGACTCACAGGAGAGGTTCAAATCGTAGAAAGTGAGAGTGTCAGAACTCTTGTACTTAAGTCGGCAATGTGCCTTCTGTATTAAATTCGGATGCAATTTCTGTGTTTCATCGTTAATAAGCAGGTGCAAGGTAGACAGTAAACCTGAAGTGAAGCATCGGAATCTAAAACTGGACTCACAGGAGCGGTTCAAATCATCGAAAGCTAAAATGTCAGTCCTCTTCTACTTAAGTCGGCATTGTGCATTTTGTATTAAATTCGGATGCAATTTCTGTGTGTCATCGTCAATAAGAAGGTGCAAGGTATAGAGTAATCTAGACGTGAAGCATCGGAATATAAAACTGGACTCACAGGAGAGGTTCAAACCGTAGAAAGTGATAGTGTCAGTGCTCTTGTACTTAGTCGGCAATGTGCCTTTTGTATTATATTCGGATGCAATTTCTGTGCTTCATCGTCAATAAGAATGTGCAAGGTATACAGTAATCTTGAAGTGAAGCATCGGAACCTAAAACTGGACTCACAGGAGAGGTTCAAATCGCAGAAAGTGAAAGTGTCAGTCCTCTTGTACTTAAGTCGGCATGGTGCATTTTGTATTAAATTCGGATGCAAATACTGTGTTTCATCGTCAATAAGAAGGTGCAAGGTATACAGTAAACCTGAAGTGAAGCATCGGAATCTAAAACTGGACTCACAGGTGAGGTTCAAATCATAGATAGTGAGAGTGTCAGTCCTCTTGTACTTAAGTCGGCATTGTGCCTTTTGTATTAATTTTGGATGCAATTTCTGTGTGTCATCATCAATAAGAAGGTCCAAGGTATACAGTAAACCTGAAGTGAAGCATCGGAATCTAAAACTGGACTCACAGGAGAGGTCAAATCATAGAAAGTGAGAGTGTCAGTCCTCTTTTACTTAAGTCGGCATTGTGCTTTTGTATTAAATTCGGATGCAATATCTGTGTTTCATAGTCAATAAGAAGGTGCAAGGTATACAGTAAACCTGAAGTGAAGCATCGGAATGTAAAACTGGACTCACAGGAGAGGTTCAAATCGTAGAAAGTGAGAGTGTCTGTCCTCTTGTACTTAAGTCGGCGTCGTGCCTTTTGTATTAAATTCCGATGCAATTTCTGTGTTTCATCGTCAATAAGAAGGTGCAAGGTATACAGTAAACCTGAAGTGAAGCATCGGAATCTAAAACTGGACTCACAGGAGAGGTTGAAATCATAGAAAGTTAGAGTGTCAGTCCTCTTGTACTTAAGTCGGCATTGTGTCTTTTGTAATAAATTCGGCTGCAATTTCTCTGTTTTATCGTCAATACGAAGGTCCAAGGGATACAGTAAACCTGAAGTGAAGCATCGGAATCTAAAACTGGACTCACAGGAGCGGTTCAAATCATAGAAAGTTAGAGTGTCAGTCCTCTTCTACTTAAGTCGGCATTGTGCATTTTGTATTAAATTCGGATGCAATTTCTGTGTTTCATCGTCAATACGAATGTGCAAGGTATACAGTAAACTTGAAGTGAAGCATGGGAACCTAAAACTGGACTCACAGGAGAGGTTCAAATCGTAGAAAGTGAGAGTGTCAGTCCTATTGTACTTAAGCCGGCATTGTGCCTTTTGCATTAAATTCAGATGCAATTACTGTGTTTCATCGTCAATAAGAAGGTGCAAGGTATACAGTAAACCTGAAGTGAAGCATCGGAATCTAAAACTGGACTCACAGGAGAGGTTCAAATCATAGATAGTGAGAGTGTCAGTCCTCTTGTACTTAAGTCGGCATTGTGCCTTTTGTATTAAATTCGGATGCAATTTCTGTTTTTCATCGTCAATAAGAAGGTCCTAGGTATAGAGTAAACCTGAAATGAAGCATCGGAATCTAAAACTGGACTCACAGGAGAGGTTCAAATCATAGAAAGTGAGAGTGTCAGTCCTCTTCTACTTAAGTCGGCATTGTGCTTTTTGTATTAAATTCGGATGCAATTTCTGTGTTTCACCGTCAATAAGAAGGTGCAAGGTATACAGTAAACCTTAAGTGAAGCATCGGAATCTAAAACTGGACTCACAGGAGAGGTTCAAATCATAGAAAGTTAGAGTGTCAGTCCTCTTGTACTTAAGTCGGCCTTGTGCCTTTTGTAATAAATTCGGCTGCAATTTCTGCGTTTTGTCGTTAATAAGAAGGTCCAAGGGATACAGTAAACCTGAAGTGAAGCATCGGAATATAAAACTGGACTCACAGGAGCGGTTCAAATCATAGAAAGTTAGAGTGTCAGTCCTCTTCTACTTAAGTTGGCATTGTGCATTTTGTATTAAATTCGGATGCAATTTCTGTGTTTCATCGTCAATAAGAAGGTGCAAGGTATACAGTAATCTAGACGTGAAGCATAGGAATCTAAAACTGGACTCACAGGAGAGGTTCAAAACGTAGAAAGTGAGAGTGTCAGTCCTCTTGTACCTAAGTCGGCAATGTGCCTTTTGTATTAAATTCGGTTGCAATTTCTGTGCTTCACCGTCAATACGAATGTACAAGGTATACAGTAAACTTGAAGTGAAGCATCAGAACCTAAAACTGGACTCACAGGAGAGGTTCAAATCGTAGAAAGTGAGAGTGTCAGTTCTCTTGTACTTAAGTCGGCATTGTGCCGTTTGTATTAAATTCGGATGCTATTTCTGTGTTTCATCGTTAATAAGCAGGTGCAAGGTATACAGTAAACCTGAAGTGAAGCATCGGAATCTAAAACTGGACTCACAGGAGCGGTTCAAATCATAGAAAGTTAAAGTGTCAGCCCTCTTCTACTTAAGTCGGCATTGTGCATTTTGTATTAAATTCGGATGCAATTTTTGTGTTTCATCGTCAATAAGAAGGTGAAAAGTATAGGGTAATCTAGACGTGAAGCATCGGAATATAAAACTGGACTCACAGGAGAGGTTCAAACCGTAGAAAGTGATAGTGTCAGTCCTCTTGTACTTAGTCGGCAATGTTTTTTTTGTATTAAATTCGGCTGCAATTGCTGTGCTTCATCGTCAATAAGATTGTGCAAGGTATACAGTAATCTTGAAGTGAAGCATCGGAACCTAAAACTGGACTCACAGGAGAGGTTCAAATCGCAGAAAGCGAAAGTGTCAGTCCTCTTGTACTTAAGTCGGCATTGTGCATTTTGTATTAAATTCGGATGCAATTTCTGTGTTTCATCGTCAATAAGAAGGTGCCAAGTATACAGTAATCTAGACGTGAAGCATCGGAATCTAAAACTGGACTCACAGGAGAGGTTCAAACCGTAGAAAGTGAGAGTGTCAGTCCTCTTGTACTTAAGTCGGCAATGTGCCTTTTGTATTAAATTCGGTTGCAATTTCTGTGCTTCACCGTCAATACGAATGTGCAAGGTATACAGTAAACTTGAAGTGAAGCATCGGAACCTAAAACTGGACTCACAGGAGAGGTTCAAATCGTAGAAAGTGAAAGTGTCAGTTCTCTTGTACTTAAGTCGGCATTGTGCCTTTTGTATTAAATTCGGATGCAATTTCTGTGTTTCATCGTCAATAAGAAGGTCCAAGGTATACAGTAAACCTGAAGTGAAGCATCGGAATGTAAAACTGGACTCACAGGAGAGGTTCAAATCGTAGGAAGTGAGAGTGTCAGAACTCTTGTACTTAAGTCGGCAATGTGGCTTCTGTATTAAATTCGGATGCAAATTCTGTGTTTCATCGGCAATAAGCAGGTGCAAGGTATACTGTAAACCTGAAGTAAAGCATCGGAATGTAAAACTGGACTCACAGGAGAGGATCAAATGGTAGAAAGTGAGAGTGTCAGACCTCTTGTACTTAAGTCGGCAATGTGCCTTCTGTATTAAATTCGGATGCAATTTCTGTGTTTCATCGTTAATAAGCAGGTGCAAGGTATACAGTAAACCTGAAGTGAAGCATCGGAATCTAAAACTGGACTCACAGGAGCGGTTCAAATCATAGAAAGTTAAAGTGTCAGTCCTCTTCTACTTAAGTCGGCATTGTGCATTTTGTATTAAATTCGGATGCAATTTCTGTGTTTCATCGTCAATAAGAAGGTGCAAGGTATCGAGTAATCTAGACGTGAAACATCGGAATATAAAACTGGACTCACAGGAGAGGTTCAAACCGTAGAAAGTGATAGTGTCAGTCCTCTTGAACTTAGTCGGCAATGTGCCTTTTGTATTAAATTCGGATGCAATTTCTGTGCTCCATCGTCAATAAGAATGTGCAAGGTATACAGTAATCTTGAAGTGAAACATCGGAACCTAAAACTGGACTCACAGGAGAGGTTCAAATCGCTGAAAGTGAAAGTGTCAGTCCTCTTGTACTTAAGTCGGCATTGTGCCTTTTGTATTAAATTGGGATGAAATTACTGTGTTTCATCGTCAATAAGAAGGTGCAAGGTATACAGTAAACCTGAAGTGAAGCATCGGAATCTAAAACTGGACTCACAGGTGAGGTTCAAATCATAGATAGTGAGAGTGTCAGTCCTCTTGTACTTAAGTCGGCATTGTGACTTTTGTATTAATTTCGGATGCAATTTCTGTGTTTCATCGTCAATAAGAAGGTCCAAGGTATACAGTAAACCTGAAGTGAAGCATCGGAATCTAAAACTGGACTCACAGGAGAGGTTCAAATCATAGAAAGTGAGAGTGTCAGTCCTCTTTTACTTAAGTCGGCATTGTGCTTTTGTATTAAATTCGGATGCAATATCTGTGTTTCATAGTCAATAAGAAGGTCCAAGGTATACAGTAAACCTGAAGTGAAGCATCGGAATCTAAAACTGGACTCACAGGAGAGGTTCAAACCATAGAAAGTTAGAGTGTAAGTCCTCTTGTACTTAAGTCGGCATTGTGCCTTTTGTAAGAAATTCGGCTGCAATTTCTGTGTTTTATCGTCAATAAGATGGTCCAAGGGATACAGTAAACCTGAAGTGAAGCATCGGAATCTAAAACTGGACTAACAGGAGAGTTTCAAATCTTAGATAGTGAGAGTGTCAGTCCTCTTGTACTTAAGTTGGCATTGTGCCTTTTGTATTAAATTCGGATGCAATTTCGGTGTTTCATCGACACTAAGAAGGTCCAAGGTATACAGAAAAAGCTGAAGTGAAACATCGGAATCTAAAACTGGACTCACAGGAGAGTTTCAAATCATAGAAAGTGAGAGTGTCAGTCCTCTTTTACTTAAGTCGGCATTGTGCCTTTTGTATTAAATTCGGATCCAATTTCAGTGTTTCATAGTCAATAACAAGGTGCAAGGTATACAGTAAACCTGAAGTGAAGCTTCGGAATCTAAAACTGGACTCACAGGAGAGGTTCAAATCATAGAAAGTTATAGTGTCAGCCCTCTTGTACTTAAGTCGGCATTGTGCCTTTTGTAATAAATTCAGCTGCAATTTCTGTGTTTTATCGTCAATAAGAAGGTCCAAGGTATACAGTAAACCTGAAGTGAAGCATCGGAATCTAAAACTGGACTCACAGGAGCGGTTCAAATCATAGAAAGTTAGAGTGTCAGTCCTCTTCTACTTAAGTCGGGATTGTGCATTTTTATTAATATCGGATGCAATTTATGTGTTTCATCGTCAATAAGAAGGTGCAAGGTATACAGTAATCTAGACGTGAAGCATCCGAATCTAAAACTGGACTCACAGGAGAGGTTCAAACCGTAGAAAGTGAGAGTGTCAGTCCCCTTGTACTTAAGTCGGCAATATGCCTTTTGTATTAAACTCGGATGCAATTTCTGTGCTTCATCGTCAATAAGAATGTGCAAGGTATACAGTAAACTTGAAGTGAAGCATCGGAACCTAAAACTGGACTCACAGGAGAGGTTCAAATCGTAGAAAGTGAGAGTGTCAGTCCTCTTGTACTTAAGTCGGCATTGTGCCTTTTGTATTAAATTCGGATGCAATTTCTGTGTTTCATCGTCAATAAGCAGGTCCAAGGGATACAGTAAACCTGAGGTGAAGCATCGGAATCTAAAACTGGTCTCACAGGAGAGGTTCAAACAGTAGAAAGTGAGAGTGTCAGTCCTCTTGTACTTAAGTCGGCAATGTGCCTTTTGTATTAAATTCGGATGCAATTTCTGTGCTTCATCGCCAATAAGAATGTGCAAGGTATACAGTAAACTTGAAGTGAAGCATCGGCACCTAAAACTGGACTCACAGGAGAGGTTCAAATCGTAGAAAGTTATAGTGTCAGTCCTCTTGTACTTAAGTCGGCATTGTGCCTTTTGTATTAAATTCGGATGCAATTACTGTGTTTCATTGTCAATAAGAAGGTGCAAGGTATACAGTAAACCTGAACTGAAGCATCGGAATCTAAAACTGGACTCACAGGAGAGGTTCAAATTACAGATAGTGAGAGTGTCAGTCGTCTTTTACTTAAGTCGGCATTGTGCCTTTAGTATTATATTCAGATGCTATTTCTGTGTTTCATCGTCAATAAGAAGGTCCAAGGTATACAGTAAACCTAAAGTTAAGCATCAGAATCTAAAACTGGACTCACAGGAGAGGTTCAAATCGTAGAAAGTGAGAGTGTCTGTCCTCTTGTACTTAAGACGGCATTGTGCCTTTTGTATTAAATTCCGATGCAATTTCTGTGTTTCATGGTCAATAAGAAGGTGCAAGGTATACAGTAAACTCGAAGTGAAGCATCGGAATCTAAAACTGGAATCACAGGAGAGGTTCAAATCGTAGAATGTGAGAGTGTCAGTCCTCTTCCACTTAAGCCGGGATTGTGCATATTGTATTAAATTCGGATGCAATTTCTGTGTTTTATCGTCAATAAGAAGGTGCAAGGTATACAGTAATCTAGACATGAGGCATCGGAATCTAAAACTGGACTCACAGGAGAGGTTCAAACCGTAGAATGTGAGAGTGTCAGTCCTCTTGTACTTAAGTCGGCAATGTGCCTTTTGTATTAAATTCGGATGCAATTTCTGTGCTTCATCGTCAATATGAATGTGCAAGGTATACAGTATACTTGAACTGAAGCATCGGAACCTAAAACTGGACTCACAGGAGAGGTATAAATCGTAGAAAGTGAGAGTGTAATTCCTCTTGTACTTAAGTCGGCATTGTGCCTTTTGTATTGAATTCGGATGCAATTACTGTGTTTCATCGTCAATAAGAAGGTGCAAGGTATACAGTAAACCTGAAGTGAAGCATCGGATTCTAAAACTGGACTCACAGGAAAGGTTAAAATTTTAGAAAGTGAGAGTGTCAGTCCTCTTTTACTTAAGTCGGCATTGTGCCTTTTGTATTAAATTCGGATGCAAGTTCTGCGTTTCATAGTCAATAAGAAGGTGCTAGGTATACAGTAAACCTGAAGTGAACATTGGAACCTAAAACTGGACTCCCCAGGAGAGGTTCAAATCGTAGAAAGTTATAGTGTCAGTCCACTTGTACTTAAGTCGGCATTGTGCCTTTTGTATTAAATTCGGATGCAATTACTGTGTTTCAACGTCAATAAGAAGGTGCAAGGTATACAGTAAACCTGAAGTGAAGCATCGGAATCTAAAACTGGACTCACAGGAGAGGTTCAAATCGTAGAAAGTGAGAGTGTCAGTCCTCTTGTACTTAAGTCGGCATTGTGCATTTTGTATTAAATTCGGATGCAATTTCTGTGTTTCATCGTCAATAAGAAGTCCAAGGTATACAGTAAACCTGAAGTGAAGCATCGGAATCTAAAACTGGACTCACAGGAGAGGTTCAAATCATAGAAAGTGAGAGTGTCAGTCCTCTTTTACTTAAGTCGGCATTGTGTCTTTTGTAATAAATTCGGCTGCAATTTCTGCGTTTTGTCGTTAATAAGAAGGTCCAAGGGATACAGTAAACCTGAAGTGAAGCATCGGAATATAAAACTGGACTCACAGGAGCGGTTCAAATCATAGAAAATTAGAGTGTCAGTCCTCTTCTACTTAAGTTGGCATTGTGCATTTTGTATTAAATTCGGATGCAATTTCTGTGTTTCATCGTCAATAAGAAGGTGCAAGGTATACAGTAATCTAGACGTGAAGCATCGGAATCTAAAACTGGACTCACAGGAGAGGTTCAAACCGTAGAAAGTGAGAGTGTCAGTCCTCTTGTACCTAAGTCGGCAATGTGCCTTTTGTATTAAATTCGGTTGCAATTTCTGTGCTTCACCGTCAATACGAATGTACAAGGTATACAGTAAACTTGAAGTGAAGCATCAGAACCTAAAACTGGACTCACAGGAGAGGTTCAAATCGTAGAAAGTGAGAGTGTCAGTTCTCTTGTACTTAAGTCGGCATTGTGCCGTTTGTATTAAATTCGGATGCAATTTCTGTGTTTCATCGTTAATAAGCAGGTGCAAGGTATACAGTAAACCTGAAGTGAAGCATCGGAATCTAAAACTGGACTCACAGGAGCGGTTCAAATCATAGAAAGTTAAAGTGTCAGCCCTCTTCTACTTAAGTCGGCATTGTGCATTTTGTATTAAATTCGGATGCAATTTTTGTGTTTCATCGTCAATAAGAAGGTGAAAAGTATAGGGTAATCTAGACGTGAAGCATCGGAATATAAAACTGGACTCACAGGAGAGGTTCAAACCGTAGAAAGTGATAGTGTCAGTCCTCTTGTACTTAGTCGGCAATGTTTTTTTTGTATTAAATTCGGCTGCAATGGCTGTGCTTCATCGTCAATAAGATTGTGCAAGGTATACAGTAATCTTGAAGTGAAGCATCGGAACCTAAAACTGGACTCACAGGAGAGGTTCAAATCGCAGAAAGCGAAAGTGTCAGTCCTCTTGTACTTAAGTCGGCATTGTGCATTTTGTATTAAATTCGGATGCAATTTCTGTGTTTCATCGTCAATAAGAAGGTGCCAAGTATACAGTAACCTAGACATGAAGCATCGGAATCTAAAACTGGACTCACAGGAGAGGTTCAAACCGTAGAAAGTGAGAGTGTCAGTCCTCTTGTACTTAAGTCGGCAATGTGCCTTTTGTATTAAATTCGGTTGCAATTTCTGTGCTTCACCGTCAATACGAATGTGCAAGGTATACAGTAAACTTGAAGTGAAGCATCGGAACCTAAAACTGGACTCACAGGAGAGGTTCAAATCGTAGAAAGTGAAAGTGTCAGTTCTCTTGTACTAAAGTCGGCATTGTGCCTTTTGTATTAAATTCGGATGCAATTTCTGTGTTTCATCGTCAATAAGAAGGTCCAAGGTATACAGTAAACCTGAAGTGAAGCATCGGAATGTAAAACTGGACTCACAGGAGAGGTTCAAATCGTAGGAAGTGAGAGTGTCAGAACTCTTGTACTTAAGTCGGCAATGTGGCTTCTGTATTAAATTCGGATGCAAATTCTGTGTTTCATCGGCAATAAGCAGGTGCAAGGTATACTGTAAACCTGAAGTAAAGCATCGGAATGTAAAACTGGACTCACAGGAGAGGATCAAATGGTAGAAAGTGAGAGTGTCAGACCTCTTGTACTTAAGTCGGCAATGTGCCTTCTGTATTAAATTCGGATGCAATTTCTGTGTTTCATCGTTAATAAGCAGGTGCAAGGTATACAGTAAACCTGAAGTGAAGCATCGGAATCTAAAACTGGACTCACAGGAGCGGTTCAAATCATAGAAAGTTAAAGTGTCAGTCCTCTTCTACTTAAGTCGGCATTGTGCATTTTGTATTAAATTCGGATGCAATTTCTGTGTTTCATCGTCAATAAGAAGGTGCAAGGTATCGAGTAATCTAGACGTGAAACATCGGAATATAAAACTGGACTCACAGGAGAGGTTCAAACCGTAGAAAGTGATAGTGTCAGTCCTCTTGAACTTAGTCGGCAATGTGCCTTTTGTATTAAATTCGGATGCAATTTCTGTGCTCCATCGTCAATAAGAATGTGCAAGGTATACAGTAATCTTGAAGTGAAACATCGGAACCTAAAACTGGACTCACAGGAGAGGTTCAAATCGCTGAAAGTGAAAGTGTCAGTCCTCTTGTACTTAAGTCGGCATTGTGCCTTTTGTATTAAATTGGGATGCAATTACTGTGTTTCACCGTCAATAAGAAGGTGCAAGGTATACAGTAAACCTGAAGTGAAGCATCGGAATCTAAAACTGGACTCACAGGTGAGGTTCAAATCATAGATAGTGAGAGTGTCAGTCCTCTTGTACTTAAGTCGGCATTGTGCCTTTTGTATTAATTTCGGATGCAATTTCTGTGTTTCATCGTCAATAAGAAGGTCCAAGGTATACAGTAAACCTGAAGTGAAGCATCGGAATCTAAAACTGGACTCACAGGAGAGGTTCAAACCATAGAAAGTTAGAGTGTAAGTCCTCTTGTACTTAAGTCGGCATTGTGCCTTTTGTAAGAAATTCGGCTGCAATTTCTGTGTTTTATCGTCAATAAGATGGTCCAAGGGATACAGTAAACCTGAAGTGAAGCATCGGAATCTAAAACTGGACTAACAGGAGAGTTTCAAATCTTAGATAGTGAGAGTGTCAGTCCTCTTGTACTTAAGTTGGCATTGTGCCTTTTGTATTATATTCGGATGCAATTTCGGTGTTTCATCGACACTAAGAAGGTCCAAGGTATACAGAAAAACCTGAAGTGAAACATCGGAATCTAAAACTGGACTCACAGGAGAGTTTCAAATCATAGAAAGTGAGAGTGTCAGTCCTCTTTTACTTAAGTCGGCATTGTGCCTTTTGTATTAAATTCGGATCCAATTTCAGTGTTTCATAGTCAATAACAAGGTGCAAGGTATACAGTAAACCTGAAGTGAAGCTTCGGAATCTAAAACTGGACTCACAGGAGAGGTTCAAATCATAGAAAGTTATAGTGTCAGTCCTCTTGTACTTAAGTCGGCATTGTGCCTTTTGTAATAAATTCAGCTGCAATTTCTGTGTTTTATCGTCAATAAGAAGGTCCAAGGTATACAGTAAACCTGAAGTGAAGCATCGGAATCTAAAACTGGACTCACAGGAGCGGTTCAAATCATAGAAAGTTAGAGTGTCAGTCCTCTTCACTTAAGTCGGGATTGTGCATTTTTATTAATATCGGATGCAATTTATGTGTTTCATCGTCAATAAGAAGGTGCAAGGTATACAGTAATCTAGACGTGAAGCATCCGAATCTAAAACTGGACTCACAGGAGAGGTTCAAACCGTAGAAAGTGAGAGTGTCAGTCCCCTTGTACTTAAGTCGGCAATATGCCTTTTGTATTAAATTCGGATGCAATTTCTGTGCTTCATCGTCAATAAGAATGTGCAAGGTATACAGTAAACTTGAAGTGAAGCATCGGAACCTAAAACTGGACTCACAGGAGAGGTTCAAATCGTAGAAAGTGAGAGTGTCAGTCCTCTTGTACTTAAGTCGGCATTGTGCCTTTTGTATTAAATTCGGATGCAATTTCTGTGTTTCATCGTCAATAAGAAGGTCCAAGGGATACAGTAAACCTGAGGTGAAGCATCGGAATCTAAAACTGGTCTCACAGGAGAGGTTCAAACAGTAGAAAGTGAGAGTGTCAGTCCTCTTGTACTTAAGTCGGCAATGTGCCTTTTGTATTAAATTCGGATGCAATTTCTGTGCTTCATCGCCAATAAGAATGTGCAAGGTATACAGTAAACTTGAAGTGAAGCATCGGAACCTAAAACTGGACTCACAGGAGAGGTTCAAATCGTAGAAAGTTATAGTGTCAGTCCTCTTGTACTTAAGTCGGCATTGTGCCTTTTGTATTAAATTCGGATGCAATTACTGTGTTTCATTGTCAATAAGAAGGTGCAAGGTATACAGTAAACCTGAAGTGAAGCATCGGAATCTAAAACTGGACTCACAGGAGAGGTTCAAATTACAGATAGTGAGAGTGTCAGTCGTCTTTTACTTAAGTCGGCATTGTGCCTTTTGTATTATATTCAGATGCTATTTCTGTGTTTCATCGTCAATAAGAAGGTCCAAGGTATACAGTAAACCTAAAGTTAAGCATCAGAATCTAAAACTGGACTCACAGGAGAGGTTCAAATCGTAGAAAGTGAGAGTGTCTGTCCTCTTGTACTTAAGACGGCATTGTGCCTTTTGTATTAAATTCCGATGCAATTTCTGTGTTTCATCGTCAATAAGAAGGTGCAAGGTATACAGTAAACTCGAAGTGAAGCATCGGAATCTAAAACTGGAATCACAGGAGAGGTTCAAATCGTAGAATGTGAGAGTGTCAGTCCTCTTCCACTTAAGTCGGGATTGTGCATATTGTATTAAATTCGGATGCAATTTCTGTGTTTTATCGTCAATAAGAAGGTGCAAGGTATACAGTAATCTAGACATGAGGCATCGGAATCTAAAACTGGACTCACAGGAGAGGTTCAAACCGTAGAATGTGAGAGTGTCAGTCCTCTTGTACTTAAGTCGGCAATGTGCCTTTTGTATTAAATTCGGATGCAATTTCTGTGCTTCATCGTCAATATGAATGTGCAAGGTATACAGTATACTTGAACTGAAGCATCGGAACCTAAAACTGGACTCACAGGAGAGGTATAAATCGTAGAAAGTGAGAGTGTAATTCCTCTTGTACTTAAGTCGGCATTGTGCCTTTTGTATTGAATTCGGATGCAATTACTGTGTTTCATCGTCAATAAGAAGGTGCAAGGTATACAGTAAACCTGAAGTGAAGCATCGGATTCTAAAACTGGACTCACAGGAAAGGTTAAAATTTTAGAAAGTGAGAGTGTCAGTCCTCTTTTACTTAAGTCGGCATTGTGCCTTTTGTATTAAATTCGGATGCAAGTTCTGCGTTTCATAGTCAATAAGAAGGTGCTAGGTATACAGTAAACCTGAAGTGAACATTGGAACCTAAAACTGGACTCCCCAGGAGAGGTTCAAATCGTAGAAAGTTATAGTGTCAGTCCACTTGTACTTAAGTCGGCATTGTGCCTTTTGTATTAAATTCGGATGCAATTACTGTGTTTCAACGTCAATAAGAAGGTGCAAGGTATACAGTAAACCTGAAGTGAAGCATCGGAATCTAAAACTGGACTCACAGGAGAGGTTCAAATCGTAGAAAGTGAGAGTGTCAGTCCTCTTGTACTTAAGTCGGCATTGTGCATTTTGTATTAAATTCGGATGCAATTTCTGTGTTTCATCGTCAATAAGAAGTCCAAGGTATACAGTAAACCTGAAGTGAAGCATCGGAATCTAAAACTGGACTCACAGGAGAGGTTCAAATCATAGAAAGTGAGAGTGTCAGTCCTCTTTTACTTAAGTCGGCATTGTGCCTTTTGTATTAAATTCGGATGCAATTTCTGTGTTTCATAGTCAATAAGAAGGTGCAAGGTATACAGTAAACCTGAAGCGAAGCATCGGAATCTAAAACTGGACTCACAGGAGAGGTTCAAATCATAGAAAGTTAGAGTGTCAGTCCTCTTCTACTTAAGTCGGGATTGTGCATTTTGTATTAAATTCGGATGCAATTACTGTGCTTCATCGTCAATAAGAAGGTGCAGGGTTTACAGTAACCTAGACGTGAAGCATCGGAATCTAAAACTGGACCCACAGGAGAGGTTCAAACCGTAGAAAGTGAGAGTGTCAGTCCTCTTGTACTTAAGTCGGCAATATGCCTTTCGTATTAAATTCGGATGCAATTCCTGTGCTTCATCGTCAATAAGAATGTGCAAGATATACAGTAAACTTGAAGTGAAGCATCGGAAACTAAAACTGGACTCACAGGAGAGGTTCAAATCGTAGAAAGTGAGAGTGTCAGTCCTCTTGTACTTAAGACGGCATTGTGCCTTTTGTATTAAATTCGGATGCAATTTCTGTGTTTCATCGTCAATAAGAAGGTCCAAGGTATACAGTAAACCTGAAGTGAAGCATCGGATTCTAAAACTGGACTCACAGGAAAGGTTCAAATTTTAGAAAGTGAGAGTGTCAGTCCTCCTTTACTTAAGTCGGCATTGTGCCTTTTGTAATAAATTCGGCTGCAATTTCTGTGTTTTATCGTCAATAAGAAGGTCCAAGGTATACAGTAAACCTGAAGTGAAGCATCGGAATCTAAAACTGGACTCACAGGAGCGGTTCAAAACATAGAAAGTTAGAGTGTCAGTCCTCTTCTACTTAAGTCGGCATTGTGCCTTTTGTATTAAATTCGGATGCAATTTCTGTGTTTCTTCGTCAATAAGAAGGTCCAAGGGATACAATAAACCTGAGGTGAAGCATCGGAATCTAAAACTGGACTCACAGGAGAGGTTCAAACAGTAGAAAGTGAGAGTGACAGTCCTGTTGTACTAAAGTCGGCAATGTGCATTTGTATTAAATTCGGATGCAATTTCTGTGCTTCATCGTCAATAAGATTGTGCAAGGTATATAGTAAACTTGAAGTGAAGCATCGGAACCTAAAACTGGACTCCCCAGGAGAGGTTCAAATCTTAGAAAGTTATAGTGTCTGCCCTCTTGTACTTAAGTCGGCATTGTGCCTTTTGTATTAAATTCGGATGCAATTACTGTGTTTCATCGTCAATAAGAAGGTGCAAGGTATACAGTAAACCTGAAGTGAAGCATCGGAATCTAAAACTGGACTCACAGGAGAGGTTCAAATCATAGATAGTGAGAGTGACTGTCCTCTTGTACTTAAGTCGGCATTGTGCTTTTGTATTAAATTCCGATGCAGTTTCTGTGTTGCATCGTCAATAAGAAGGTGCAAGGTATACAGTAAACTCGAAGTGAAGCATCGGAATCTAAAACTGGACTCACAGGAGAGGTTCAAATCGTAGAAAGTTAGAGTGTAAGTCCCCTTCTACTTAAGTCGGCATTGTGCCTTTTGTAATAAATCCGGATCCAATTTCTGTGTATCATAGTCAATAAGAAGGTGCAAGGTATACAGTAAACCTGAAGTGAAGCATCGGAATCTAAAACTGGACTCACAGGAGAGGTTCAAATCATAGAAAGTTATAGTGTCAGTCCTCTTCTACTTAAGTCGGGATTGTGCATTTTGTATTAAATTCGGATGCAATTACTGTGTTTCATCGTCAATAAGAAGGTGCAAGGTTTACAGTAATCTAGACGTGAAGCATCGGAATCTAAAACTGGACTCACAGGAGAAGTTCAAACCGTAGAAAGTGAGAGTGTCAGTCCTCTTGTACTTAAGTCGGCAATATGCCTTTTGTATTAAATTCGGATGCAATTCCTGTGCTTCATTGTCAATAAGAATGTGCAAAGTATACAGTAATCTTGAAGTGAAGCATCGGAACCTAAAACTGGACTCACAGGAGAGGTTCAAATCGTAGAAAGTGAGAGTGTCAGTCCTCTTGTACTTAAGACGGCATTGTGCCTTTTGTATTAAATTCGGATGCCATTACTGTGTTTCATCGTCAATAAGAAGGTCCAAGGTATACAGTAAACCTGAAGTGAAGCATCGGATTCTAAAACTGGACTCACAGGAGAGGTTCAAATCGTAGAAAGTTATAGTGTCTGTCCTCTTGTACTTAAGTCGGCATTGTGCCTTTTGTATTAAATTCGGATGCAATTACTGTGTTTCATCGTCAATAAGAAGGTGCAAGGTATACAGTAAACTCGAAGTGAAGCATCGGAATCTAAAACTGGACTCACAGGAGAGGTTCAAATCGTAGAAAGTGAGAGTGTCAGTCCCCTTCTACTTAAGTCAGCATTGTGCCTTTTGTATTAAATTCCGATGCAATTTCTGTGTTTCATCGTCAATAAGAAGCTGCAAGGTATACAGAAAACCTGAAGTGAAGCATCGGAATCGAAAACTGGACACACAAGAGAGGTTCAAATCATAGACACTGAGAGTGTCAGTCCTCTTGTACTTAAGTCGGCATTGTGCCTTTTGTATTAAATTCGGATGCAATTTCTGTGTTTCATCGTCAATAAGAAGGTGCAAGGTATACAGTAAACTTGACGTGAAGCATCGGAATCTAAAACTGGGCTCACAGGAGAGGTTCAAATCGTAGAAAGTGAGAGTGTCAGACCTCTTGTACTTAAGTCGGCAATGTGCCTTTTCTATTAAATTCGGATGCAATTTCTGTGTTTCATCGTCAATAAGCAGGTGCAAGGTATACAGTAAACCAGAAGTGAAGCATCGGAATCTAAAACTGGACTCACTGGAGAGGTTCAAATCATAGAAAGTGAGAGTGTCCGTCCTCTTGTACTTAAGTCGGCAATGGGCCTTTTGTATTACATTCGGATGCAATGTCTGTGCTTCATCGTCAATAAGAATGTGCAAGGTATACAGTATACCTGAAGTGAAGCATTGGAATCTAAAACTGGACTCACAGGAGAGGTTCAAATCGTAGAAAGTGAGAGTGTCAGTCCTCTTGTACTTAAGTCGGCATTGTGACTTTTGTATTAAATTCGGATGCAATTTCTGTGTTTTATAGTCAATAAGAAGGTGCAAGGTATACAGTAAACTTGGAGTGAAGCATCGGAACCTAAAACTGGACTCACAGGAGAGGTGCAAATCGTAGAAAGTGAGAGTGTCAGTCCTCTTGTACTTAAGTCGGCATTGTGCCTTTTGTTCTAAATTCGGATGCAATTACTGTGTTTCATCGTCAATAAGAAGGTGCAAGGTATACAGTAAACCTGAAGTGAAGCATCGGAATCTAAAACTGGACCCACCGGAGAGGTTCAAATCATAGATAGTGAGAGTGTCAGTCCTCTTGCACTTAAGTCGGCATTGTGCCTTTTGTATTAAATTCGGATGCAATTTCTGTGTTGCATCGTCAATAAGAAGGTCCAAGGTATACAGTAAGCATGAAATGAGGCATCAGAATCTAAACCTGGACCCACAGGAGAGGTTCAAATCGTAGAAAGTGAGAGTGTCTGTCCTCTTGTACTTATGTCGGCATTGTGCCTTTTGTATTAAATTCCGATGCAATTTCTGTGTTTCATCGTCAATAACAAGGTGCAAGGTATACAGTAAACTCGAAGTGAAGCATCGAAATCTGAAACTGGACTCACAGGAGGGTTCAAATCGTAGAAAGTGAGAGTGTCAGTCCTCTTGTACTTAAGTCGGCATTGTGCCTTTTGTAATAAATTCAGCTGCAATTTCTGTGCTTTATCGTCAATAAGAAGGTGTAAGGTATACAGTAAACCTGAAGTGAAGCATCGGAATCTTAAACTGGACTCACAGGAGTGGTTCAAATCATAGAAAGTTAGAGTGTCAGTCCTCTTCTACTTAAGTCGGAATTGTGCATTTTGTATTAAATTCGGATGCAATTTCTGTGTTTCATCGTCAATAAGAAGGTGCAAGGTATACAGTAATCTAGACATGAAGCATCGGAATCTGAAACTGGACTCACAGGAGAGGTTCAAACCGTAGCAAGTGAGAGTGTCAGTCCTCTTGTACTTAAGTCGGCAATATGCCTTTTGTATTAAATTCGGATGCAATATCTGTGCTTCATTGTCAATAAGAACGTGCAAGGTATACAGTAAACATGATGTGACGCATCGGAACCTAAAACTGGACTCACAGGAGAGGTTCAAATCGTAGAAAGTGAGAGTGTCAGTAATCTTGTACTTAAGTCGGCATTGTGCCTATTGTATTAAATTCGGAAACAATTTCTGTGTTTCATCGTCAATAAGAAGGTCCAAGGTATACAGTAAACCAGAAGAGAAGCATCGGAATCTAAAACTGGACTCACAGGAGAGGTTCAAATCTTAGAAAGTGAGAGTGTCAGTCCTCTTTAACTTAAGTCGGCATTGTGCCTTTTTTATTATATTCGGATTCTATTTCTGTGTTTCATAGTCAATAAGAAGGTGCAAGGTATACAGTAAACCTGAAGTGAAGCATCGGAATCTAAAACTGTACTCACAGGAGAGGTTCAAATCATAGAAAGGTAGTGTGTCAGTCCTCTTGTACTTATGTCGGCATTGTGCCTTTTGTAATAAATTCGGCTGCAACTTCTGTGTTTTATCGTCAATAAGTAGGTCCAAGGGATACAGTAAACCTGAAGTGAAGCATCGGAAACTAAAACTGGACTCACACGAGAGGTTCAAATCTTAGAAAGTGAGAGTGTCAGTCCTCTTTAACTTAAGTCGGCATTGTGCCTTTTGTATTAAATTCCGATGCAATTTCTGTATTTCATCGTCAATAAGAAGGTCGAGGTATACAGTAAACCTGAAGTGAAGCATCGGAATCTAAAACTGGACTCACAGGAGAGGTTCAAATCGTAGAAAGTGAGAGTGTCAGTCCCCTTGTACTTAAGTCGGCATTGTGCCTTTTGTATTGAATTAGGATGCAATTTCTGTGTTTCATCGTCAATAAGAAGGTCCAAGTAATACAGTAAACCTGAAGTGAAGCATCGGAATCTAAAACTGGACTCACAGGAGAGGTTCAAATCCTAGAAAGTGAGAGTGTCAGTTCTCTTTTACTTAAGTTGGCATTGTGCCTTTTGTATTAAATTCGGATCCAATTTCTTTGTTTCATAGTCAATAAGAAGGTGCAAGGTATACAGTAAACCTGAAGTGAAGCATCGGAATCTAAAACTGGACTCACAGGATAGGTTCAAATCATAGGAAGTTAGAGTGTCAGTCCTCTTGTACATAAGTCGGCAATATGCCTTTTGTATTATATTCGGATGCAATTCCTGTGCTTCATCGTCAATAAGAATGTGCACGGTATACAGTAAACTTGAAGTGAAGCATCGGAACCTAAAACTGGACTCACAGGAGAGGTTGAATCGTAGAAAGTGAGAGTGTCAGTCCTCTTGTACTTAAGTCGGCATTGTGCCTTTTGTATTAAATTCGGATGCAATTTCTGTGTTTCATCGTCAATAAGAAGGTCCAAGCTATACAGTAAACCTGAAGTGAAGCATCGGATTCTAAAACTGGACTCACAGGAAAGGTTCAAATTTTAGAAAGTGAGAGTGTCAGTCCTCTTTTACTTAAGTCGGCATTGTGCCTTTTGTATTAAATTCGGATGCAATTTCTGTGTTTCATAGTCAATAAGAAGGTGCAAGGTATACAGTAAACCTGAAGTGAAGCATCGGATTCTAAAACTGGACTCACAGGAGAGGTTCAAATCATAGAAAGATAGCGTGTCAGTCCTCTTGTACTTAAGTTGGCATTGTGCCTTTTGTAATAAATTCGGCTGCCATTTCTATGTTTTATTGTCAATAAGAAGGTCCAAGGGATACAGTAAACCTGAAGTGAAGCATCGGAATCTAAATCTGGACTCACTGGAGCGGTTCAAATCATAGAAAGTTAGAGTGTCAGTCCTCTTCTCCTTAAGTCGGCATTGTGCCTTTTGTATTAAATTCGGATGCAATTTCTGTGTTTCATCGTCAATAAGAAGGTCGAAGGGATACAGTAAACCTGAGGTGAAGCATCGGAATCTAAAACTGGACTCACAGGAGAGGTTCAAACAGTAGAAAGTGAGAGTGTCAGCCCTCTTGTACTTACGTCGGCAATGTGCCTTTTGTATTAAATTCGGATGCAATTTCTGTGCTTCATCGTCAATAAGAATGTGCAAGGTATATAGTAAACTTGAAGTGAAGCATCGGAACCTAAAACTGTACTCCCCAGGAGAGGTTCAAATCGTAGAAAGTTATAGTGTCAGTCCTCTTGTACTTAAGTCGGCATTGTGCCTTTTGTATTAAATTCGGATGCAATTACTGTGTTTCATCGTCAATAAGAAGGTGCAAGGTATACAGTAAGCCTGAGGTGAAGCATCGGAATCTAAAACTGGACTCACAGGAGAGGTTCAAATCATAAATAGTGAGAGTGTCAGCCCTTTTGTTCTTAAGTCGGCATTGTGCCTTTTGTATTAAATTTGGATGCTATTTCTGTGTTTCATCGTCAATAAGAAAGTCCAAGGTATACAGTAAACCTAAAGTTAAGCATCAGAATCTAAAACTGGACTCACAGGAGAGGTTCAAATCGTAGAAAGTGAGAGTGTCTGTCCTCTTGTACTTAAGTCGGCATTGTGCCTTTTGTATTGAATTCCGATGCAGTTTCTGTGTTTCATCGTCAAAAAGAAGGTGCAAGGTATACAGTAAACTCGAAGTGAAGCATCGGAATCTAAAACTGGACTCACAGGAGAGGTTCAAATCGTAGAAAGTGAGAGTGTCAGTCCCCTTCTACTTAAGTCGGCATTGTGCCTTTTGTATTAAATTCCGATGCAATTTCTGTGTTTCATCGTCAATAAGAAGGTGCAAGGTATACAGTAAACCTGAATTGAATCTAAAACTGGACTCACAGGAGAGGTTCCAATAGTAGAAAGTGATAGTGTCAGTCCTCTTGTACTTAAGTCGGCAATATGCCTTTTGTATTAAATTCAGATGCAATTTCTGTGCTTCATGGACAATAAGAATGTGCAAGGTATACAGTAAACTTGAAGTGAAGCATCGGAACCTAAAACTGGACTCACAGGAGAGGTTCAAATCGTAGAAAGTGAGAGTGTCAGTAATCTTATACTTAAGTTGGCATTGTGCCTATTGTATTAGATTCGGAAACAATTTCTGTGTTTCATCGTCAATAAGAAGGTCCAAGGTATACAGTAAACCTGAAGTGAAGCATCGGAATCTAAAACTGGACTCACAGGAGAGGTTCAAATCTTAGAAAGTGAGAGTGTCAGTCCTTTTTAACTTAAGTCGGCATTGTGCCTTTTGTATTAAATTCGGATTCTATTTCTGTGTTTCATAGTCAATAAGAAGGTGCAAGGTATACAGTAAAACTGAAGTGAAGCATCGGAATCTAAAACTGTACTCACAGGAGAGGTTCAAATCATAGAAAGGTAGCGTGGCAGTCCTCTTGTACTTATGTCGGCATTGTGCCTTTTGTAATAAATTCGGCTGCAATTTCTGTGTTTTATCGTCAATAAGAAGGTCCAAGGGATACAGTAAACCTGAAGTGAAGCATCGGAATCTAAAACTGGACTCACAGGAGCGGTTCAAATCATAGAAAGTTAGAGTGTCAGTCCTCTTCTACTTAAGTCGGCATTGTGCCTTTTGTATTAAATTCGAATGCAATTTCTGTGTTTCATCGTCAATAAGAAGGTCCAAGGGATACAGTAAACCTGAGGTGAAGCATAGGATTCTAAAACTGGACTCACAAGAGAGGTTCAAACAGTAGAAAGTGAGAGTGTCAGTCCTCTTGTACTTAAGTCGGCATTGTATCTTTTTTATTAAATTCGGATACAATTACTGTGTTTCATCGTCAATAAGAATGTGCAAGGTATACAGTTAACCTGAAGTGATGCATCGGAATCTAAAACTGGACTCACAGGAGAGGTTCAAATCATAGATAGTGGGAGTGTCAGTCCTCTTGTACTTAAGTCGGCATTGTGCCTTTTGTATTAAATTCGGATGCTATTTCTGTGTATCATCGTCAATAAGAAGGTCCAAGGTATACAGTAACCCTAAAGTTAAGCATCAGAATCTAAAACTGGACTCACAGGAGAGGTTCAAATCGTCGAAAGTGAGAGTGTCAGTCCCCTTCTACTTAAGTCAGCATTGTGCCTTTTGTATTAAATTCCGATGCAATTTCTGTGTTTCATCGTCAATTAGAAGGTACAAGGTATACAGTAAACCTGAATTGAAGCATCGGAATCTAAAACATTACTCACAGGAGAGGTTCAAATCGTAGGAAGTGAGAGTGTCAGACCTCTTGTACTAAAGTCGGCAATGTGCCTTTTCTATTAAATTCGGATGCAATTTCTGTGTTTCATCGTCAATAAGCAGGTGCAAGGTATACAGTAAACCTGAAGTTTAGCATGGGAATCTAAAACTGGACTCACAGGAGAGGTTCAAATCATTGAAAGTGAGAGTGTCAGTCCTCTTGTACTTAAGTCGGCAATGGGCCTTTTGTATTAAATTCGGATGCAATTTCTGTGTTTCATCGTGAACAAGAAGGTGCAAGGTATACAGTAAACTCGAAGTGAAGCATCGGAATCTAAAACTGGACTCATAGGAGAGGTTCAAATCGTAGAAAGTGAGAGTGTCAGTCCTCTTGTACTAAAGTCGGCATTGTGCCTTTTGTAATAAATTCGGCTGCAATGTCTGTGTTTAATCGTCAATAAGAAGGTCCAAGGGATACAGTAAACCTGAAGTGAAGCATCGGAATCAAAAACTGGACTCACAGGAGCGGTTCAAATCATAGAAAGTTAGAGTGTCAGTCCACTTCTACTTAAGTCGGGATTGTGCATTTTGTATTAAATTCGGATGCAATTTCTGTGTTTCATCGTCAATAAGAAGGTGCAAGGTATACAGTAATCTAGACGTGAAGCATCGGAATCTAAAACTGGACTCACAGGAGAGGTTCAAACCGTAGAAAGTGAGAGTGTCAGTCCTCTTGTACTTAAGTCGACAATATGCCTTTTGTATTAAATTCAGATGCAATTTCTGTGCTTCATCGTCAAAAAGAATGTGCAAGGTATACAGTAAACTTGAAGTGAAGCATCGGAACCTAAAACTGGACTCACAGGAGAGTATCAAATCGTAGAATGTGAGAGTGTCAGTAATCTTATACTTAAGTCGGCATTGTGCCTATTGTATTAAATTCGGAAACAATTTCTGTGTTTCATCGTCAATAAGAAGGTCCAAGGTATACAGTAAACCTAAAGTGAAGCATCGGAATCAAAAACTGGACTCACAGGAGCGGTTCAAATCATAGAAAGTTAGAGTGTCAGTCCACTTCTACTTAAGTCGGGATTGTGCATTTTGTATTAAATTCGGATGCAATTTCTGTGTTTCATCGTCAATAAGAAGGTGCAAGGTATACAGTAATCTAGACGTGAAGCATCGGAATCTAAAACTGGACTCACAGGAGAGGTTCAAACCGTAGAAAGTGAGAGTGTCAGTCCTCTTTAACTTAAGTCGGCATTGTGCCTTTTGTATTAAATTCGGATTCAATTTCTGTGTTTCATAGTCAATAAAATGGTGCAAGGTATACAGTAAACCTGAAGTGAAGCATCGGAATCTAAAACATTACTCACAGGAGAGGTTCAAATCATAGAAAGGTAGCGTGTCAGTCCTCTTGTACTTATGTCGGCATTGTGCCTTTTGTAATAAATTCGGCTGCAATTTCTGTGTTTTATCGTCAATAAGAAGGTCCAAGGGATACAGTAAACCTGAAGTGAAGCATAGGATTCTAAAACTGGACTCACAAGAGAGGTTCAAACAGTAGAAAGTGAGAGTGTCAGTCCTCTTGTACTTAAGTCGGCATTGTCCCTTTTTTATTAAATTCGGATACAATTACTGTGTTTCATCGTCAATAAGAATGTGCAAGGTATACAGTTAACCTGAAGTGATGCATCGGAATCTAAAACTGGACTCACAGGAGAGGTTCAAATCATAGATAGTGAGAGTGTCAGTCCTCTTGTACTTAAGTCGGCATTGTGCCTTTTGTATTAAATTCGGATGCTATTTCTGTGTATCATCGTCAATAAGAAGGTCCAAGGTATACAGTAACCCTAAAGTTAAGCATCAGAATCTAAAACTGGACTCACAGGAGCGGTTCAAATCATAGAAAGTTAGAGTGTCAGTCCTCTTCTACTTAAGTCGGCATTGTGCCTTTTGTATTAAATTCGAATGCAATTTCTGTGTTTCATCGTCAATAAGAAGGTCCAAGGGATACAGTAAACCTGAGGTGAAGCATAGGATTCTAAAACTGGACTCACAAGAGAGGTTCAAACAGTAGAAAGTGAGAGTGTCAGTCCTCTTGTACTTAAGTCGGCATTGTCCCTTTTTTATTAAATTCGGATACAATTACTGTGTTTCATCGTCAATAAGAATGTGCAAGGTATACAGTTAACCTGAAGTGATGCATCGGAATCTAAAACTGGACTCACAGGAGAGGTTCAAATCATAGATAGTGAGAGTGTCAGTCCTCTTGTACTTAAGTCGGCATTGTGCCTTTTGTATTAAATTCGGATGCTATTTCTGTGTATCATCGTCAATAAGAAGGTCCAAGGTATACAGTAACCCTAAAGTTAAGCATCAGAATCTAAAACTGGACTCACAGGAGAGGTTCAAATCGTCGAAAGTGAGAGTGTCAGTCCCCTTCTACTTAAGTCAGCATTGTCCCTTTTGTATTAAATTCCGATGCAATTCCTGTGTTTCATCGTCAATTAGAAGGTACAAGGTATACAGTAAACCTGAATTGAAGCATCGGAATCTAAAACATTACTCACAGGAGAGGTTCAAATCGTAGGAAGTGAGAGTGTCAGACCTCTTGTACTAAAGTCGGCAATGTGCCTTTTCTATTAAATTCGGATGCAATTTCTGTGTTTCATCGTCAATAAGCAGGTGCAAGGTATACAGTAAACCTGAAGTTTAGCATGGGAATCTAAAACTGGACTCACAGGAGAGGTTCAAATCATTGAAAGTGAGAGTGTCAGTCCTCTTGTACTTAAGTCGGCAATGGGCCTTTTGTATTAAATTCGGATGCAATTTCTGTGTTTCATCGTGAACAAGAAGGTGCAAGGTATACAGTAAACTCGAAGTGAAGCATCGGAATCTAAAACTGGACTCACAGGAGAGGTTCAAATCGTAGAAAGTGAGAGTGTCAGTCCTCTTGTACTTAAGTCGGCATTGTGCCTTTTGTAATAAATTCGGCTGCAATTTCTGTGTTTTATCGTCAATAAGAAGGTCCAAGGGATACAGTAAACCTGAAGTGAAGCATCGGAATCAAAAACTGGACTCACAGGAGCGGTTCAAATCATAGAAACTTAGAGTGTCAGTCCACTTCTACTTAAGTCGGGATTGTGCATTTTGTATTAAATTCGGATGCAATTTCTGTGTTTCATCGTCAATAAGAAGGTGCAAGGTATACAGTAATCTAGACGTGAAGCATCGGAATCTAAAACTGGACTCACAGGAGAGGTTCAAACCGTAGAAAGTGAGAGTGTCAGTCCTCTTGTACTTAAGTCGACAATATGCCTTTTGTATTAAATTCAGATGCAATTTCTGTGCTTCATCGTCAAAAAGAATGTGCAAGGTATACAGTAAACTTGAAGTGAAGCATCGGAACCTAAAACTGGACTCACAGGAGAGTATCAAATCGTAGAAAGTGAGAGTGTCAGTAATCTTATACTTAAGTCGGCATTGTGCCTATTGTATTAAATTCGGAAACAATTTCTGTGTTTCATCGTCAATAAGAAGGTCCAAGGTATACAGTAAACCTAAAGTGAAGCATCGGAATCTAAAACTGGACTCACAGGAGAGGTTCAAATCTTAGAAAGTGAGAGTGTCAGTCCTCTTTAACTTAAGTCGGCATTGTGCCTTTTGTATTAAATTCGGATTCTATTTCTGTGTTTCATAGTCAATAAAATGGTGCAAGGTATACAGTAAACCTGAAGTGAAGCATCGGAATCTAAAACATTACTCACAGGAGAGGTTCAAATCATAGAAAGGAAGCGTGTCAGTCCTCTTGTACTTATGTCGGCATTGTGCCTTTTGTAATAAATTCGGCTGCAATTTCTGTGTTTTATCGTCAATAAGAAGGTCCAAGGGATACAGTAAACCTGAAGTGAAGCATCGGAATCTAAAACTGGACTCACTTGAGCGGTTCAAATCATAGAAAGTTAGAGTATCAGTCCTCTTCTACTTAAGTCGGCATTGTGCCTTTTGCATTAAATTCGAATGCAATTTCTGTGTTTCATCGTCAATAAGAAGGTCCAAGGGATACAGTAAACCTGAGGTGAAGCATAGGAATCTAAAACTGGACTCACAAGAGAGGTTCAAACAGTAGAAAGTGAGAGTGTCAGTCCTCTTGTACTTAAGTCGGCAATGTGCCTTTTCTATTAAATTCGGATGCAATTTCTGTGTTTCATCGTCAATAAGCAGGTGCAAGGTATACAGTAAACCTGAAGTGAAGCATTGGAATCTAAAACTGGACTCACAGGAGAGGTTCAAATCATAGAAAGTGAGAGTGTCAGTCCTCTTGTACTTAAGTCGGCAATGTGCCTTTTGTATTAAATTCGGATGCAATTTCTTTGCTTCATCGTCAATAAGAAGGTGCAAAGTATACAGTAAACCTGAAGTGAAGCATTGGAATCTAAAACTGGACTCACAGGAGAGGTTCAAATCGTAGAAAGTGTAAGTGTCAGTCCTCTTGTACTTAAGTCGGCATTGTGCATTTTATATTAAATTCGGATGCAATTTCTGTGTTTCATCGTCAACAAGAAGGTCCAAGGTATATAGTAACCCTGAAGTGAAGCATCGGAATCTAAAACTGGACTCACAGGAGATGTTCAAATCGTAGAAAGTGAGAGAGTCAGTCCTCTTGTACTTAAATCGGCATTTGGCCTTTTGTACTAATTTCGGATGCAATTTCTGTGTTTCATCGTCAATTAGAAGGTGCAAGGTATACAGTAAACCTGAAGTGAAGCATCGGAATCTAAAACTGGACACCCAGGAGAGGTTCAAATCATAGAAACTGAGAGTGTCAGTCCTCTTGTACTTCAGTCAGCATTGTGCCTTTTGTATTAAATTCGAATGCAATTTCTGTGTTTCATCGTCAATAAGAAGGTGCAATGTATACAGTAATCTAGACATGAAGCATCGGAATCTAAAACTGGACTCACAGGAGAGGTTCAAATCATAGATAGTGAGAGTGTCAGTCCTCTTGTACTTAAGTCGGCATTGTGCCTTTTGTATTAAATTCGGATGCTATTTCTGTGTTTCATCGTCAATAAGATGGTCCAAGGTATACAGTAAACCTACACTTAAGCATCAGAATCTGAAACTGGACTCACAGGAGAGGTTCAAATCGTAGAAAGTGAGAGTGTCTGTCCTCTTGTACTTAAGTCGGGATTGTGCCTTTTGTATTATATTCCGATGAAATTTCTGTGTTTCTTCGTCAATAAGAGGATGCAAGGTATACAGTAAACTCGAAGTGACGCATCGGTATCTAAAACTGGACTCCCAGGAGAGGTTCAAATCGTAGAAAGTGAGAGTGTCAGTCCCCTTGTACTTAAGTCGGCATTGTGCCTTTTGTATTAAATTCCGATGCAATTTCTGTATTTTATCGTCAATAAGAAGGTGCAAGGTATACAGTAAACCTGAAGTGAAGCATCGGAATCTAAAACTGGACTCACAGGAGAGGTTCAAATCGTAGAAAGTGTGAATGTCAGTCCCCTTGTAGTTAAGTCGGCATTGTGCCTTTTGTATTCAATTCGGATGCAATTACTGTGTTTCATCGTCAATAATAAGGCGCAAGGTATACAGTAAACCTGAAGTTAAGCATCGGTATGTAAAACTGGACTCACAGGAGAGGTTCAAATCATAGATAGTGAGAGTGTCAGTCCTCTTGTACTTAAGTTGGCATTGTGCCTTTTGTATTAAATTCGGATGCAATTTCTGTGTTTCATCGTCAATAAGAAGGTCCAAGGTATACAGTAATCTAGACGTGAAGCATCGGAATCTAAAACTGGACTCACAGGAGAGGTTCAAACCGTAGAAAGTGAGAGTGTCAGTCCTCTTGTACTTACGTCGGCAATGTGCCTTTTGTATTAAATTCTGATGTTATTTCTGTGCTTCATCGTCAATAAGAATGTGCAAGGTATATAGTAAACTTGAAGTGAAGCATCGGAACCTAAAACTGGACTCCCCAGGAGAGTTTCAAATCGTAGAAAGTTATAGTGTCAGTCCTCTTGTACTTTAGTCGGCATTGTGCCTTTTGTATTAAATTCGGATGCAGTTACTGTGTTTCATCGTCAATAAGAAGGTGCAAGGTATACAGTAAACCTGAATTGAAGCATCGGAATCTAAAACTGGACTCACAGGAGAGGTTCAAATCATAGAAAGGTAGCGTGTCAGTCCTCTTGTACTTAAGTCGGCATTGTGCCTTTTGCAATAAATTCGGCTGCCATTTCTATGTTTTATTGTCAAAAAGAAGGTGCAAGGTATACAGTAAACTCGAAGTGAAGCATCGGAATCTAAAACTGGACTCACAGGAGAGGTTCAAATCGTAGAAAGTGAGAGTGTCTGTCCCCTTGTACTTAAGACGGCATTGTGCATTTTGTATTAAATTCCGATGCCATTTCTGTGTTTCATCGTCAATAAGAAGGTGCAAGGTATACAGTAAACCTGAATTGAATCTAAAAGTGGCCTCACAGGAGAGGTTCAAATCGTAGAAAGTGAGAGTGTCAGTCCTCTTGTACTTAAGTCGGCATTGTGCACTTTGTATTAAATTCGAATGCAATTTCTGTGTTTCATCGTCAATAAGAAGGTGCAAGGTATACAGTAAACCTGAAGTGAAGCATCGGAATCTAAAACTGGACACACAAGAGAAGTTCAAATCATAGACACTGAGAGTGTCAGTCCTCTTGTACTTAAGTCGGCATTGTGCCTTTTGTATTAAATTCGGATGCAATTTCTGTGTATCATCGTCAATAAGAAGGTGCAAAATATACGGTAAACTTGACGTGAAGCATCGGAATCTAAAACTGGGCTCACTGGAGAGGTTCAAATCGTAGAAAGTGAGAGTGTCAGACCTCTTGTACTTAAGTCGGCAATGTGCCTTTTCTATTAAATTCGGATGCAATTTCTGTGTTTCATCGTCAATAAGCAGGTGCAAGGTATACAGTAAACCTGAAGTGAAGCATCGGAATCTAAAACTGGACTCACAGGAGAGGTTCAAATCATAGAAAGTGAGAGTGTCAGTCCTCTTGTACTTAATTCGGCATTGGGCCTTTTGTAATAAATTTGGCTGCAATTTCTGTGTTTTATCGTCAATAAGAAGGTCCAAGGGATACAGTAAACCCGAAGTGAAGCATCGGAAACAAAAACTGGACTCACAGGCGCGGTTCAAATCATAGAAAGTAAGAGAGTCAGTCCTCTTCTACTTACGTCGGGATTGTGCCTTTTGTATTAAATTCGGATGCCATTTCTGTGTTTCATCGTCAATAAGAAGGTGCAAGGTATACAGTAATCTAGACGTGAAGCATCGGAATCTAAAACTAGACTCACAGGAGAGGTTCAAACCGTAGAAAGTGAGAGTGTCAGTCCTCTTGTACTTAAGTCGGCAATATGATTTTTGTATTAAATTCGGATGCAATTTCTGTGCTTCATCGTCAATAAGAATGTGCAAGGTATACAGTAAACTTGAAGTGAAGCATCGGAACCTAAAACTGGACTCACAGGAGAGGTTCAAATCGTAGAAAGTGAGAGTGTCAGTCTCCTTCTACTTAGGTCGGCATTGTGCCTTTTGTATTAAATTCCGATGCAATTTCTGTGTTTCATCGTCAATAAGAAGGTACAATGTATACAGTAAACCTGAAGTGAAGCATCGGAATCTAAAACTGGACTCACAGGAGAGGTTCAAATCTTAGAAAGTGAGAGTGTCAGTCCTCTTTAACTTAAGTCGGCATTGTGCCTTTAGTATTAAATTCGGATTCTATTTCTGTGTTTCATAGTCAATAAGAAGGTGCGAGGTATACAGTAAACCTGAATTGAATCTAAAACTGGACTCACAGGAGAGGTTCCAATAGTAGAAAGTGAGAGTGTCAGTCCTCTTGTACTTAAGTCGGCAATATGCCTTTTGTATTAAATTCGGGTGCAATTTCTGTGCTTCATGGACAATAAGAATGTGCAAGGTATACAGTAAACTTGAAGTGAAGCATTGGAACCTAAAACTGGACACACAGGAGAGGTTCAAATCGTAGAAAGTTATAGTGTCAGTCCTCTTGTACTTAAGTCGGCATTGTGCCTTTTGTATTAAATTCGGATGCAATTACTGTGTTTCATCGTCAATAAGAAGGTGCAAGGTATACAGTAAGCCTGAGGTGAAGCATCGGAATCTAAAACTGGACTCACAGGAGAGGTTCAAATCATAGATAGTTAGAATGTCAGTCCTCTTGTACTTAAGTCGGCATTGTGCCTTTTGTATTAAATTCGGATGCTATTTCTGTGTATCATCGTCAATAAGAAGGTCCAAGGTATACAGTAAACCTAAAGTTAAGCATCAGAATCTGAAACTGGACTCACAGGAGAGGTTCAAATCGTAGAAAGTGAGAGTGTCAGTCCCCTTCTACTTAAGTCAGCATTGTGCCTTTTGTATTAAATTCCGATGCAATTTCTGTGTTTCATCGTCAATAAGAAGGTAAAAGGTATACAGAAAACCTGAATTGAAGCATCGGAATCTAAAACTGGACTCACAGGAGAGGTTCAAATGATAGACACTGAGAGTGTCAGTCCTCTTGTACTTAAGTCGGAATTGTGCCTTTTGTATTAAATTCGGATGCAATTTCTGTCTTTCATCGTCAATAAGAAGGTGCAAGGTATACACTAAACTTGACGTGAAGCATCGGAATCTAAAACTGGGCTCACAGGAGAGGTTCAAATCGTAGGAAGTGAGAGTGTCAGACCTCTTGTACTAAAGTCGGCAATGTGCCTTTTGTATTAAATTCGGATGCAATTTCTGTCTTTCATCGTCAATAAGAAGGTGCAAGGTATACAGTAAACTTGACGTGAAGCATCGGAATCTAAAACTGGGCTCACAGGAGAGGTTCAAATCGTAGGAAGTGAGAGTGTCAGACCTCTTGTACTAAAGTCGGCAATGTGCCTTTTCTATTAAATTCGGATGCAATTTCTGTGTTTCATCGTCAATAAGCAGGTGCAAGGTATACAGTAAACCTGAAGTTTAGCATCGGAATCTAAAACTGGACTCACAGGAGAGGTTCAAATCATTGAAAGTGAGAGTGTCAGTCCTCTTGTACTTAAGTCGGCAATGGGCCTTTTGTATTAAATTCGGATGCAATTTCTGTGTTTCATCGTGAATAAGAAGGTGCAAGGTATACAGTAAACTCGAAGTGAAGCATCGGAATCTAAAACTGGACTCACAGGAGAGGTTCAAATCGTAGAAAGTGAGAGTGTCAGTCCTCTTGTACTTAAGTCGGCATTGTGCCTTTTGTAATAAATTCGGCTGCAATTTCTGTGTTTTATCGTCAATAAGAAGGTCCAAGGGATACAGTAAACCTGAAGTGAAGCATCGGAATCAAAAAGTGGACTCACAGGAGCGGTTCAAATCATAGAAAGTTAGAGTGTCAGTCCTCTTCTACTTAAGTCGGGATTGTGCATTTTGTATTAAATTCGGATGCAATTTCTGTGTTTCATCGTCAATAAGAAGGTGCAAGGTATACGGTAATCTAGACGTGAAGCATCGGAATCTAAAACTGGACTCACAGGAGAGGTTCAAACCGTAGAAAGTGAGAGTGTCAGTCCTCTTGTACTTAAGTCGACAATATGCCTTTTGTATTAAATTCAGATGCAATTTCTGTGCTTCATCGTCAAAAAGAATGTGCAAGGTATACAGTAAACTTGAAGTGAAGCATCGGAACCTAAAACTGGACTCACAGGAGAGTATCAAATCGTAGAAAGTGAGAGTGTCAGTAATCTTATACTTAAGTCGGCATTGTGCCTATTGTATTAAATTCGGAAACAATTTCTGTGTTTCATCGTCAATAAGAAGGTCCAAGGTATACAGTAAACCTGAAGTGAAGCATCGGAATCTAAAACTGGACTCACAGGAGAGGTTCAAATCTTAGAAAGTGAGAGTATCAGTCCTCTTTAACTTAAGTCGGCATTGTGCCTTTTGTATTAAATTCGGATTCTATTTCTGTGTTTCATAGTCAATAAAATGGTGCAAGGTATACAGTAAACCTGAAGTGAAGCATCGGAATCTAAAACATTACTCACAGGAGAGGTTCAAATCATAGAAAGGTAGCGTGTCAGTCCTCTTGTACTTATGTCGGCATTGTGCCTTTTGTAATAAATTCGGCTGCAATTTCTGTGTTTTATCGTCAATAAGAAGGTCCAAGGGATACAGTAAACCTGAAGTGAAGCATCGGAATCTAAAACTGGACTCACTTGAGCGGTTCAAATCATAGAAAGTTAGAGTATCAGTCCTCTTCTACTTAAGTCGGCATTGTGCCTTTTGCATTAAATTCGAATGCAATTTCTGTGTTTCATCGTCAATAAGAAGGTCCAAGGGATACAGTAAACCTGAGGTGAAGCATAGGAATCTAAAACTGGACTCACAAGAGAGGTTCAAACAGTAGAAAGTGAGACTGTCAGTCCTCTTGTACTTAAGTCGGCATTGTGCCATTTGTATTAAATTCGGATGCAATTACTGTGTTTCATCGTCAATAAGAATGTGCAAGGTATACAGTTAACCTGAAGTGAAGCATCGGAATCTAAAACTGGACTCACAGTAGAGGTTCAAATCATAGATAGTGAGAATGTCAGTCCTCTTGTACTTAAGTCGGCATTGTGCCTTTTGTATTAAATTCGGATGCTATTCCAGTGTTTCATCGTCAATACGAAGGTCCAAGGTATACAGTAAACCTAAAGTTAAGCATCAGAATCTAAAACTGGACTCACAGAAGAGGTTCAAATCGTAGAAAGTGAGAGTGTCTGTCCTCTTGTACTTAAGTCGGCATTGTGCCTTTTGTATTAAATTCCGATGCAATTTCTGTGTTTCATCGTCAATAAGAATGTGCAAGGTATACAGTAAACCTGAAGTGAAGCATCGGAATCTAAAACTGGACACACAAGAGAGGTTCAAAGCATAGACACTGAGAGTGTCAGTCCTCTTGTACTTAAGTCGGCATTGTGCCTTTTGTATTAAATTCGGATGCAATTTCTGTGTTTCATCGTCAATAAGAAGGTGCAAGGTATACAGTAATCTTGACGTGAAGCATCGGAATCTAAAACTGGACTCACAGTAGAGGTTCAAATCATAGATAGTGAGAATGTCAGTCCTCTTGTACTTAAGTCGGCATTGTGCCTTTTGTATTAAATTCGGATGCTATTCCAGTGTTTCATCGTCAATACGAAGGTCCAAGGTATACAGTAAACCTAAAGTTAAGCATCAGAATCTAAAACTGGACTCACAGAAGAGGTTCAAATCGTAGAAAGTGAGAGTGTCTGTCCTCTTGTACTTAAGTCGGCATTGTGCCTTTTGTATTAAATTCCGATGCAATTTCTGTGTTTCATCGTCAATAAGAATGTGCAAGGTATACAGTAAACCTGAAGTGAAGCATCGGAATCTAAAACTGGACTCACAGGAGAGGTTCAAATCATAGAAAGTGAGAGTGTCAGTCCTCTTGTACTTAAGTCGGCAATGTGCCTTTTGTATTAAATTCGGATGCAATTTCTTTGCTTCATCGCCAATAAGAAGGTGCAAAGTATACAGTAAACCTGAAGTGAAGCATTGGAATCTAAAACTGGACTCACAGGAGAGGTTCAAATCGTAGAAAGTGTAAGTGTCAGTCCTCTTGTACTTAAGTCGGCATTGTGCATTTTATATTAAATTCGGATGCAATTTCTGTGTTTCATCGTCAACAAGAGGGTCCAAGGTATATAGTAACCCTGAAGTGAAGCATCGGAATCTAAAACTGGACTCACAGGAGATGTTCAAATCGTAGAAAGTGAGAGAGTCAGTCCTCTTGTACTTAAATCGGCATTTGGCCTTTTGTACTAATTTCGGATGCAATTTCTGTGTTTCATCGTCAATAAGAAAGTGCAAGGTATACAGTAAACCTGAAGTGAAGCATCGGAATCTAAAACTGGACACCCAGGAGAGGTTCAAATCATAGAAACTGAGAGTGTCAGTCCTCTTGTACTTCAGACAGCATTGTGCCTTTTGTATTAAATTCGAATGCAATTTCTGTGTTTCATCGTCAATAAGAAGGTGCAAGGTATACAGTAATCTAGACATGAAGCATCGGAATCTAAAACTGGACTCACAGGAGAGGTTCAAATCATAGATAGTGAGAGTGTCAGTAATCTTGTACTTAAGTCGGCATTGTGCCTTTTGTATTAAATTCGGAAGCTATTTCTGTGTTTCATCGTCAATAAGATGGTCCAAGGTATACAGTATACCTAAACTGAAGCATCAGAATCTGAAACTGGACTCACAGGAGAGGTTCAAATCGTAGAAAGTGAGAGTGTCTGTCCTCTTGTAGTTAAGTCGGGATTGTGCCTTTTGTATTATATTCCGATGAAATTTCTGTGTTTCATCGTCAATAAGAGGATGCAAGGTATACAGTAAACTCGAAGTGACGCATCGGAATCTAAAACTGGACTCCCAGGAGAGGTTCAAATCGTAGAATGTGAGAGTGTCAGTCCCCTTGTACTTAAGTCGGCATTATGCCTTTTGTATTAAATTCCGATGCAATTTCTGTATTTTATCGTCAATAAGAAGGTGCAAGGTATACAGTAAACCTGGAGTGAAGCATCGGAATCTAAAACTGGACTCACAGGAGAGGTTCAAATCGTAGAAAGTGTGAGTGTCAGTCCCCTTGTACTTAAGTCGGCATTGTGCCTTTTGTATTGAATTCGGATGCAATTACTGTGTTTCATCGTCAATAATAAGGAGCAAGGTATACAGTAAACCTGAAGTTAAGCATCGGTATCTAAAACTGGACTCACAGGAGAGGTTCAAATCATAGATAGTGAGAGTGTCAGTCCTCTTGTACTTAAGTTGGCATAGTGCCTTTTGCATTAAATTCGGATGCAATTTCTGTGTTTCATCGTCAATAAGAAGGTCCAAGGTATACAGTAAACCTGAAGTGAAGCATCGGAATCTAAAACTGGACTCACAGGAGAGGATCAAATCATAGAAAGTGAGAGTGTCAGTTCTCTTTTACTTAAGTCGGCATTGTGCCTTTTGTATTAAATTCGGATCCAATTTCTGTGTTTCATAGTCAATAAGAAGGTGCAAGGTATATAGTAAACCTGAAGTGAAGCATCGGAACCTAAAACTGGACTCACAGGAGCGGTTCAAATCATAGAAAGTTAGTGTCAGTCCTCTTCTACTTAAGTAAGGATTGTGCATTTTGTATTAAATTCGGATGCAATTTCTGTGTTTCATCGTCAATAAGAAGGTGCAAGGTATACAGTAATCTAGACGTGAAGCATCGGAATCTAAAACTGGACTCACAGGAGAGGTTCAAACCGTAGAAAGTGAGAGTGTCAGTCCTCTTGTACTTACGTCGGCAATGTGCCTTTTGTATTAAATTCGGATGTTATTTCTGTGCTTCATCGTCAATAAGAATGTGCAAGGTATATAGTTAACTTGAAGTGAAGCATCGGAACCTAAAACTGGACTCCCCAGGAGAGGTTCAAATCGTAGAAAGTTATAGTGTCAGTCCTCTTGTACTTAAGTCGGCATTGTGCCTTTTGTATTAAATTCGGATGCAGTTACTGTGTTTCATCGTCAATAAGAAGGTGCAAGGTATACAGTATACCTGAATTGAAGCATCGGAATCTAAAACTGGGCTCACAGGAGAGGTTCAAAACAAAGAAAGGTAGCGTGTCAGTCCTCTTGTACATAAGTCGGCATTGTGCCTTTTGCAATAAATTCGGCTGCCATTTCTATGTTTTATTGTCAAAAAGAAGGTGCAAGGTATACAGTAAACTCGAAGTGAAGCATCGGAATCTAAAACTGGACTCACAGGAGAGGTTCAAATCGTAGAAAGTGAGAGTGTCTGTCCCCTTCTACTTAAGACGGCATTGTGCATTTTGTATTAAATTCCGATGCCATTTCTGTGTTTCATCGTCAATAAGAAGGTGCAAGGTATACAGTAAACCTGAATTGAATCTAAAACTGGCCTCACAAGAGAGGTTCAAATCGTAGAAAGTGAGAGTGTCAGTCCTCTTGTACTTAAGTCGGCATTGTGCACTTTGTATTAAATTCGAATGCAATTTCTGTGTTTCATCGTCAATAAGAAGGTGCAAGGTATACAGTAAACCTGAAGTGAAGCATCGGAATCTAAAACTGGACACACAAGAGAAGTTCAAATCATAGACACTGAGAGTGTCAGTCCTCTTGTACTTAAGTCGGCATTGTGCCTTTTGTATTAAATTCGGATGCAATTTCTGTGTATCATCGTCAATAAGAAGGTGCAAGGTATACGGTAATCTTGACGTGAAGCATCGGAATCTAAAACTGGGCTCACAGGAGAGGTTCAAATCGTAGAAAGTGAGAGTGTCAGACCTCTTGTACTTAAGTCGGCAATGTGCCTTTTCTATTAAATTCGGATGCAATTTCTGTGTTTCATCGTCAATAAGCAGGTGCAAGGTATACAGTAAACCTGAAGTGAAGCATCGGAATCTAAAACTGGACTCACAGGAGAGGTTCAAATCATAGAAAGTGAGAGTGTCAGTCCTCTTGTACTTAAATCGGCATTGGGCCTTTTGTATTAAATTCGGATGCAATTTCTGTGTTTCATCGTCAATAAGAAGGTGCAAGGTAAACAGTAAACCTGAAGTGAAGCATCGGAATCTAAAACTGGACTCACAGGAGAGGTTCAAATCGTAGAAAGTGAGAGTGTCAGTCCTCTTGTACTTAAGTCGGCATTGTGCCTTTTGTAATAAATTCGGCTGCAATTTCTGTGTTTTATCGTCAATAAGAAGGTCCAAGGGATACAGTAAACCTGAAGTGAAGCATCGGAAACAAAAACTGGACTCACAGGCGCGGTTCAAATCATAGAAAGTAAGAGAGTCAGTCCTCTTCTACTTAAGTCGGGATTGTGCATTTTGTATTAATTTCGGATGCAATTTCTGTGTTTCATCGTCAATAAGAAGGTGCAAGGTATACAGTAATCTAGACGTGAAGCATCGGAATCTAAAACTAGACTCACAGGAGAGGTTCAAACCGTAGAAAGTGAGAGTGTCAGTCCTCTTGTACTTAAGTCGGCAATATGCCTTTTGTGTTAAATTCGGATGCAATTTCTGTGCTTCATCGTCAATAAGAATGTGCAAGGTATACAGTAAACTTGAAGTGAAGCATCGGAACCTAAAACTGGACTCCCCAGGAGAGGTTCAAATCGTACAAAGTTATAGTGTCTGTCCTCTTGTACTTAAGTCGGCATTGTGCCTTTTGTATTAAATTCGGATGCAATTACTGTGTTTCATCGTCAATAAGAAGGTGCAAGGTATACAGTAATCCTGAAGTGAAGCATCGGAATCTAAAACTGGACCCACAGGAGAGGTTCAAATCATAGATAGTAAGAGTGTCAGTCCTCTTGTTCTTAAGTCGGTATTGTGCCTTTTGTATTAAATTTGGATGCTATTTCTGTGTTTCATCGTCAATAAGAAGGTCCAAGGTATACAGTAAACCTAAAGTTAAGCATCAGAATCTAAAACTGGACTCACAGGAGAGGTTCAAATCGTAGAAAGTGAGAGTGTCTGTCCTCTTGTACTTAAGTCGGCATTGTGCCTTTAGTATTAAATTCCGATGCAGTTTCTGTGTTTCATCGTCAAAAAGAAGGTGCAAGGTATACAGTAAACTCGAAGTGGAGCATCGGAATCTATAACTGGACTCACAGGAGAGGTTCAAATCGTAGAAAGTGAGAGTGTCAGTCCCCTTCTACTTAAGTCGGCATTGTGCATTTTGTATTAAATTCCGATGCCATTTCTGTATTTCATCGTCAATAAGAAGGTGCAAGGTATACAGTAAACCTGAATTGAATCTAAAACTGGACTCACAGGAGAGGTTCAAATCCTAGAAAGTGAGAGTGTCAGTCCTCTTGTACTTAAGTCGGCATTGTGCATTTTGTATTAAATTCGGATGCAATTTCTGTGTTTCATCGTCAATAAGAAGGTGCTAGGTATACAGTAAACCTGAAGTGAAGCATCGGAATCTAAAACTGGACACACAAGAGAGGTTCAAATCATAGACACTGAGAGTGTCAGTCCTCTTGTACTTAAGTCGGCATTGTGCCTTTTGTATTAAATTCGGATGCAATTTCTGTGTTTCATCGTCAATAAGTAGGTGCAAGGTATACAGTAATCTTGACGTGAAGCATCGGAATCTAAAACTGGGCTCACAGGAGAGGATCAAATCGTAGAAAGTGAGAGTGTCAGACCTCTTGTACTTAAGTCGGCAATGTGCCTTTTCTATTAAATTCGGGTGCAATTTCTGTGTTTCATCGTCAATAAGCAGGTGCAAGGTATACAGTAAACCTGAAGTGAAGCATCGGAATCTAAAACTGGACTCACAG